>NC_037676.1:14182955-14329869 GCF_003255815.1 Theropithecus gelada
CCCCCCCCCCCCCCCCCCCCCCGGGCACAAAAGGGAACCCCCCCCCAAAAAAAAAAAAAAAAAAAAAAAAAAAAAAAAAAAAAAAAAGTACAAGAGTTAAGCACAAGGTAATTTCAAAGGCTAAAAAACATATTTGAAACGTTTCAGTGGTAGTAATCAAGGAAATTCTAATTAAAAAGCAAGATATATAATTTTTATCTATCTTTTGGGCAAAGAGAAAAGGTTAATAGCCACCTTAAAGCTATATGGGAAAATATCTACTCAGATTTACTGCTTTTGAGACTATAAATTGGTGTAACCATACTAATAGCATGTGTCATGTCTTTATATAATATAGCTTAACAATTCCACCTCTACGAATTTAACCTAAGGATGCTATCAAGGATGATTTAAATTTTTATCCATAGAAATTTTGAAAATAATACTCATTTTATTGGGAAAAATTGGATATGAATCAAATGTCTAAAAATAAGAATAAGTAAATATACTATGGCATAGCCAAAAAATGATTTACAAGAATATTTTACCTAGAATGAAGCTCAAGGTGTAAAAAGCTTCCAAGTAGGTTAGAAAAATAGTATTAGTTAATGGTATGATCTATTAGTTTGTTGTAAAGGGTAAATATGAGTATAGATAGACATATACAATTTATTATGGAAGGAAATGAACCTAAATGTTGATGATAGTTGATACTTACTTGGAGATTTTATGACCATGTTTTCCCTACTCTCACAACTGTTTTTGACAGTAAACAATTGGAGCCAGTTATTTTAAAAGTATGTTCATGCAGGCAGTAATACAGAAGCATTAATTTTTACTATAAGGTAGAAACACATTTATTCTGAGTCAAGGTGGTAATCGCCCATATGGTACCACAGTCATTGTAAAATTATATCAGTGGTTTTAATGACATTTTGGTGAGTAAACTTATTTTCTAATTCTTGTCATTTTTTTAATGATTTGGCAAATATTTTGTTATGCAATGTATCATTTAGTTGGTGCAAGACATTAAGAGTAATATTGAAAGGGTACTATTGTTTCCTTATAAGAAATACTAAATTTTAATCAGAAATTATTCAAACCTGTCTCCCTAGCAGACTTACACATTTAGTCGATAAACTTTTGTTAAAAAAAAAAAAAAAAACCAAAAAACTATATGTGGAAATAATTTCTAAAATGTTTTAGAAATGAAAACAGTACAAATAACGCCAATGTATATCCTTTATTTAGGTTCAGTGATTGATAACATTTTATTCCATCTGCTTTGTGATTGTCATTATCCCTGCTACCCCCATTGTCTCTTTACCTCTGCACACATGCAGACACATACACAGTTTTTTCTTTCTGAAAAAAATTAGGGTGAATCGCATTTTGAAAGAAATAAGCAAAGCAGTTATCAACTTCATAGGTTTACATTTACATATTACTTTTATTTGAGCTACCACTACCCATATTACAATTTTGTCAAGCGACCTAGTAATATCCTTTACATTTTCGCCCTTCAGTACAAGATTTGATCTAGAGTGAGATATTTTGTTTGTCATGTCTTTTAAGCTTCTTTTAATCTGGAATATTTCTATAGCCTATCTTTTCTCTTTAAAAACATTGACACTTTGGCCGGGCGTGGTGGCTCAAGCCTGTAATCCCAGCACTTTGGGAGGCCGAGACGGGTAGATCACGAGGTCAGGAGATCGAGACCATCCTGGCTAACACAGTGAAACCCCGTCTCTACTAAAAAATACAAAAAACTAGGCGGGCGAGGTGGCGGCATCTGTAGTGCCAGCTACTCGGGAGGCTGAGGCAGGAGAATGGTGTAAACCGGGGAGGCGGAGCTTGCAGTGAGCTGAGATCTGGCCACTGCACTCCAGCCTGGGCGACAGAGCGAGACTCCGTCTCAAAAAAAAAAAAAAAAAAAAAAACATTGACACTTTGAAGAATATAGTCCTTTGCTACTTTTTAAATAGAGTGATCCTTATTTGTTCTGCCTCATGTTTGTTCATGATTGACTTCTGCTCATGCAGCCTTGAGTATAATACTATATAGGTCCTGTTTTGTTTTAATCACCTCAACAAGCACATAATGTCCATCTGTCCTTCACTGGTGATATGAATTTCAAATATCAAGATGTTTCCCATTTTTTCATGGTATAATTACTGTTTTTCTTGGTAATAATAAGCTATGTGGAAATACCTTAATATCATGCAGATATCCTCTTCCTTCAAAATTTTCTTTTAGATTTAGCATACATCGATGATTCTTGCCTGACACAGTTTTTACCATTATGGTTACAAAATGATGATTCCAATTCTAGGTCTTTCTTCATATTTGTATTTGGCCCTCAGCATTCTACTGTAAGAGTCCCACTCCATCCATTCATCCATCCATCCATCCATCCATCCATCCATCCATCCATCCATCCTCTAATTATCTGTCATTGGTATGAACTTATGAATTGTGTTTTCTGAGTATTTTGGATGTGACATTCTAAAAAATCTTTCCAGCTGGGGAGAGTGTACCTCTCTTGGGGCTAGCCAGTTCCTAAAGATAACAAGCCCAGCCAGGAATAAGTCTTTGATATACTACTAACCAGTCCATAGCCACACTTCCTGTCTCTGGTCCGTACACCCTAGGAGACAATATTCCTCTGCCTTAATCATCTCAGGGCCAGGTACCAGACAACTAGAGACCACTCCTGTAGCCCACAGCCCACCAAAATTATTTAAACTAGTCAATCCTAAAGTGTTTACTCTGCCCTGCCTTGCCTTTCCTATGCAAACTCCAAAAACGAGAGTGGCTTAACTTCCCTTCACTTGTATCTTCTGCCACCTGACCACTCTGGTGTCTCTCCCATGTGACCCTGTATGGCGTAGCATGCCTCTTGTTTCCAGGAGATCTGTGAGTATAATCAACCTTGTTTTCATCTGATCTCCTATGTCTCCTGTCCTGGCTGCACCTAACTGATGTCTTGTAAAAAAATACAAGACATGTTTTTCCTCTGGTGGTTTGTAATTTACTGCTATTCTGAACTATTTTGGTACTAAAATTGTTGTAGATTTGACTAGTGAGAGCCTCTTCATGCTGGCCCCTATGCTCTTATGACATCTTTCCATCATTTTTCTTTTAAGTGTTTTCTTATTTTATGACATAACAATTTATTCCAGGCTCATTTTGTATCTACCTATCTATTTTGCCCAGCACTCAATTAGTCATCTCTTGTAGGAGTCCTGCTTTCTTTTAGTAGGGAATGTTATTGGAACCAAGATAGGTATACACATTAGAAGTCATGAGTTCAGACCAATTAGATCTATTTCTAAAGATAGTCTTCATGTTTTAAAGGATACCATCAAAAAAGTAGCCCACAGAATGGGGGAAAATATTTGCAAATAATTTTTCTATAAAATACTTATAGCTGGTGTGTCTATCTGTATGCATTATATATATGAATGACTCTTACAACTTAAAAAGAGAAAACCCAATTAAAAATGGGCAAAGGATCTGAATGGGAATTTCTTCATGGAAAAGATACAAATAGCCAATAAGTACATGAAAAGATGCTCAGCACTGTTAGTCAGCAGGGAAGTGCAAAGTCATTTTACATAGCCATTATGTTTTAAGGCATATATCTTCGACTCAGAATGTAAGTAGTGCTAGTGCCACATGTGAAAATTTGGATGGCATGTTTCTGAGTTCTCTGTGTTGAAAGTCACGAGGACTGGAATATGATCAAGAGAAGAATTTTATTTAACTTTCACTTTTAAAATTTCCATTGCATTTTTGCAGATTCGGGTTTTCAGACCACCCAACTACTCTGGTACCATTGCTTTGGCCCTGTTAGTGTCACTTGTTGGAGGTTTGCTTTATTTGAGAAGGAACAACTTGGAGTTCATCTATAACAAGACTGGTTGGGCCATGGTGTCTCTGGTATGTTAATACATTGTGCTTTTTTTTTGTTTGTTTCCTATTCTTTGTATAATAGTATAAGTTGTATAATATTAACAAAATGAGCCAGATTATAACTATAATAGAACTCAAGTCTGAAAGAGAAGTAACTTTTTAGAACTTGGATAATGTAGTTTGAGTTTTCTGTCAGCCAAAACTATGCTATCTTCCTTCAACTTTTCACTGCTAAAATGTACTGTCCCTCTGTGTTTTGCACAAGTGCTAAATAAATACATGTTGAATACATCTAGACATATGGTAAGACTTGATCAGTATTAATAGCTCAGAGTAATTTGCAAGTGGTTTGGAAATTCAGCTATTTTTGAATTTCTTATTCAGCTGTTCCTTTTCTGACAATTGTTTCTTGTGTATCTTCTATGTGACTGATATTTGTTAGATACTGGGGATATAAAGTTGAGAAATACACTCTGCGTATGAGAAATGCATTCTGGGGATACAGAGTAATCAGCAAATGGAGTATAAGATTATGTGTGCTATCATGGCAGTAAGTAACAAAGTATTGTAGGAACACACAGGAAAGAAACCTAACCTAGAGTAAAGGGAATCATGACAGGCTTCCCAGACTGTGACAAGAGCTGAATTCTGTAGAACAAAATGAAATTCTAAAGTCGTTAAGGCCAAGTGTTCAACATAAGTGAAGCCTGGGATATTCGGAGAACTACAGTTGTGTGGGGCTACAGCAGTGATGGCAAGGTAGGAGGGGGCAGAGATGACATTAGAGTTCAGCAGTTCCCAGCTCACAGCCACTAGACAAAAATCATTAGGATTTTATACACAAAACAGTTCAGGTATAATTGAAAATAAAATCTCTTTCACAATAGGAAGGAAAAATGTAAGGTACTTAAAAATAAATCTAACAGAAAATGTATGAAATATTTATGAAAAGAATGTTGAAATTGAGACTAGATACATATATGTAGATAAATACGTTATATAGTGTCAATGTATATCTATTATAGATAAGTATTATCTGTAATATAATAATAAAAATGTTATTATATTAAAGATATAATGTATTATAACTACATACAATGTATTATATCTATAGTAACATAATAGATTTTTTACAGCTAATTGTCAGTTTGTTTCTTTTGCTTTCTGGCAGTAGGGCTTCATCGTTCCTATTTTATTTTTACTAAAAAATTAGGGGTCTTGATGACTAAGTTGGAAGTGATAGGACAGACTTGAGAAGCCGCCCAGGCAAGAGTCACCTTGAAGCAATTTCATTTTCTGCAGTAATACCTAGAGCTTAGAAATTCAGACAGAACCTCTGTGGCTTTCTAGTAGATAGTCAAAATACAAATTAGATGTTTGGCCTTTTAAGAGCAAGGAAGATAAGATTTTTTTTAAGGAAAATTTCTTAATGTTGTTTTCTCATTTTTGATGAATGAGTTAAAATGGATTAATTAATTGTACTGTATTTAAAGTTATTGGACACTACAGGTGACCTTAATTACCTTAGTCATTAAATTAAAAAATGTTTTGGCTTTTTTCCATGCTAGTTTTCAAGTTGCTTCACTCAGTAAAGCCTCCCAGGTTTCTTGGTAAAAATGCAGTACTTTCACTGTGTCGCTGGAAAATTAAAACTTCTTTGGTATTTAAGAGTTAATGTCACATCAAATCTTGTTACTGCTTTAGTCTACCAAAAATTGATATAGTCTCATCTGTGAATTACATTCAAATAACATTAACATACTTACATTATTCTTATTCCTCAAGAAGAGGCCCAGAGCTATTGCATTGTAAGCTAGTAATAATTGACATTACTCTTTACGGATCTCTTTCTTCTTTGGGGTATGCTTCATAACTGCGCAGAGGAATTTATATTGGCCTCATTTATAAGAAAGGAAACAAAGATTCAGTAATCTCAACTTGCAAAAGCTTACATAGCTAGAAAGCGATTGAACTGGGATTTGATCTTACTCATCTGATTGCAAGTTCTGTATTGTTTACACGAAGCTGGGCTTCTTTAAATCTGGACATGTATCTTATATGTTGGTCATTCTACTCAGTAGATACAACGAGCCATTATGACTGCAAATAAATTCATAGAGGAACATTTATACGATATATAGATGTTAAATACTTCAGTTGATCAATTTTCTTGAAAACCTCTGCTATGTTATACATATTTTTTATTATTATTATTTTGCTGTTTTACTGTGAATCTTGGAAAGTGAATTAACTTGGCATGGAAGAAGATAAATTCCAAGATATCTTGGCAGGTATGCCTGCTCCCCAGTCACAGCCTTTTAGAAGTCAATAACAGGCTGCAGAGAACAGACATGTTTTCAAACAATGTGTTTTAAAACACTACCCTGATAATATAATGTTAAACAACTTTTGTAATACTTTTCTGCATCTCTTCCAGTTTTTCTCATTAATACAGAAATACTTCTGTTTGATAGTCTTTGGCAACTCTTTAAATTATTTAAACAATGAGATTAAATATATAATATATAAATTACATTACATATTTTATGTATATAATTTATATTATATAATTTATATTACATATATGTATATATAAATATGTAATTTGGGTCTTCTTTACCATTTCTGCCTGATACCACCACCATTACCATCACCACCAAAGTGGATTGTTGCTTATAAATTGAAAAACTGAATTTGTTCATATGCAATTTTTCTTATCCTACTTTTGAGGTTTCCTTAGAAAGTTAAGAGACTGTCCAAAATGCCGCCCTATTCATTCAGATTCTCAAACATTTGCCTATTTAAAATAACTAATATCTCGTTTTTCCTTGAAAGTTAGGAAAAAAAATATATATTTTTAAATTTGCCAAAATATTGTCATCTCACTTATACAAACTCTGATGAAAGCCTTTGACTGGACAGTAAAAGGACTGCTCTTAAAATAAAACAGTAATGAACCATATAAGAGTAGATAACTTGCATAGAACAACAAAAAAAATGTGTACAAAGGAAGGGAAATGAATGAGAGAAATGTCTGTTACAGAATCTCTAGCCCCATGCTAACTTTTTAGTAAAGAACAAGTCTAGGTACAGTTAGCAGTGGTGTCTTTTAATCATTTAACCTATACAAAAGTACTTCCAAGGAAAATTATTTACTATTACGAACACTTAGTCCTGGGTAGACTGTATTCTAAGGCTGGTATTATTTTTTCTTTTTTTACTGTGTTATTTTATTGTATGTGACTTAAAGGTAGGATAAGAATGAAGTGTATGCTGAGGGAGAGGAAGTTATCATATGCTTTAGGATGGAGACAGAAAAGTTGCAATTTTCTGAAATAGGAAATTAATATATGTAAATATTAATATATGGAAGTAATATGTACAAATATATTATTTTGCAATATATTTAAACAATGAGATTAAATTTGCAGTATATTGCAATATATTGCAAAGCAATATGTGCAAATATTAAAACATACATATATGTTAGAATTTCCTGGTTCTGAGTTTTAAAAAGGAGCTACAGGTATTCATAACTAAATCTTCCTGGTCTCATGCTTTCTAAGGGGGAAAAATTTTTATTAACTACTATTTATAGATCCTGATGATTGTTTGTGGAACAGAATATGTATCATTGATTGGTTCTGCTTTCACTCCCTTCTGCCTTCCCTCACCCCCTAAACATGGAGGATGATGGACAATAAGCATATACATTACTGGCTTTATGATAAATTTAAGGTAGAATTATTGAGTAAAATATTGAAATATACTAGTACATAATTTCAGAGATTGTAGCATAGATACGTAGTTTATGGTCTTGGGAAAACAATATTGACTTGGAACCAAAATGAGTTAAAATAGTATGTTTTGTAGCCCATGATGAAGATCTTCATGGCAACCTAAAGGTCTTCATAGGTTACTGTCATTTTAAGCCAGAAAATATTAGTAGGATAAGTAGTAACATTCATTTTGAACCCAGGAAAATATCCTAAGGATGTGCTTCTAAAAGCATGAAAGATAAAGCATCATTAAAATAATCTAATAACACAACCTTATTATCACAGTAAATCACCGTAGGATAGAAGCTGTTTTCTACCTTTTAATACTGTGTATTGTAGGATGATTCATATACCCTCATGTTTCTGCTGCCCCAAATAAATTATGTCATTTTAATTAATTTTTTTGAAATCTTTAGCATTGGAGATTACTATGCAGCATTATACAATATTTACATTCATGAAAGATACTTTGGCATGTACTCATTGTGATTTATCAGTAGAAATTTATTTCTTGTGACCATTCAAAGCTACAGATGACTTTGAGTTCAGATGGGGATAGAAAAGGGTCTTTTTTCATCCAAATTTATTTGAATAAAATTACATAACTTTTATTATATACATATGATCTTTATTTTGTTCTCTTTAAAAATGAGAAGCAAATAATTTCTGATAATATTTTTTTCAATAAAGTAATGTTGTTTTTGGATGGCCCCAGACAGTTTTGCTCATCAGGCGACTATGGCAATTGGCCATTTGGAGTTGGTTATGGTTTTTGCAAACAGGTATTTCTATGTGTAGCCATTTGTGTAGAGTTAGGAAAACAGAAAATAAAATGAATTCGTATATTTTTAGGATATACTTAATATATCTAATTCTTAATTTTCTGTAGTAAGAGGAAGCATTGGCCTCAGTAACTCAAAGTACATTTTAAAATTACTCATATATGGATAGATTTTAGCATTTGAATGTTGTTGGCTGAGTCTTTGCTTATCTTAATATAAAGTCACAATTGAATAAGCCTCACTGCGAAGTTCCATGCATGGATCTACTACACTTCGTGCACGGCTCATCTCCTTAATCCAACTCAATAGGGGTTATAAATACTTGTTGAAATTGTTATCCTCAATGCATAATTTCCTTTCCATGGAATTAAAGACTTAAGCTTTTTTTTTTGTTGCTGTTGCTGAAATGACTGTAAAGATACTTCCCACCTTTCCTTTTTTTTTTTTTTTCTGTAATGAATGCAGTATATCGATTGAGTTTAAATGAAAGAAATAATGATAGTATTTCTGTTTAACACTGAAACCAAGTTATAAAAAATCAACAGTAAATAATTCACTTGTGAACAGTAGAAATGCATAGTGTGTAAATTCACTGATTTGCATGTCTGCTGTTACTCTGCTGATTTATACCACCTGTTTATTAAATAATGTCATTAAATTAAAAACATTTTTATATTTTTAAAAACATGGAATACACAAAGGATTGTATAAAATGTGTATAGGATATTACATATTTTCTGCATAGTTAGCATTAAAAATTTCACTTTCACTAGCAGCTTATTTTAATATTCAGCTGATGAAGATACCTTCAGATTAGCTCGGGGTCTTATTTAAATTTTGTATTTTGCAGAAGAAAATGCAAACTTTTGATTTGTAAAGCTATATCAACTGCATAGTGGAAATCTGTGAAATAATTATGAACCCAACGTGTTGAAAGCATATAATGATTATTTTTCTTTTTAAAATACAATGTGAAATGTTTTCCCCAAACCAAATCGCTTATGAAAGTTCACTGTATAGAATAGTTAAAAGCAAAGTTGCTGTAGTTGAAGTGAGTGTGAACATCTTGAGCCTTTGGAGAACTGTGGGATCTGAGCAGTTTGTTTTGAAAAACAAGGACAATAGACGCTTAAAGGTGGGTGCCTTGAGCCGGTGGTGTTCTCAGCTCACCACAGGGCTGTGGAAACCTCTAGATGTGAGAAAGATAACACATGGTTGTGTTCAGTTGTGTTTATTGAATGCTTGCCTGTTATATAAATGTAGTGTTCTCCGACTTACATGAAAGTAAGTGTTCTCCAACTACAGTGAGGTGTAAGGATTGGTATCTGTTTTGCACGTGGAGCCACAGCATTTTGAATTGTACCTCGCATGTAGAAAGTGTTAATTATTTGTTGAGTGAGTGAAAGTTACGTGAATAAATAGGTTTAAGGACGTTGTAAAACATGGTTGTTTTTTTCACTGTTACTTAGAGCATTGTAGGTCATGGCTGGGACTAGTACATTTATTTTCTAGAAATCTTATATATTCACATATTGATCAGTCTTAGAATAGTGATTCTTTGTTTCAGTGCATTTACCTTTTCTATGTTTTTCATGTTTATTCATTTATTGACCATTCAACAAGAGTTTGAAAGCTACGATGTATCAAAATCTGTGAAGAACCATGTGGAGATACAAAGATAAGACAAGTTAAAAAGACTAGCACATGAGCCCTGCCCACAGGGACCTTACATGTGTAGTGGGGAAGGTCAATCAGATATGTACATCAGTAACATACAAATGCTTTGATGAACATATGTCCAAAATCTTGGTGTCCCAAGGTGGTGGTATTTGTGACTCTCAAAGAAAACCCAACTGTACAAAACAAAATACTTCCAAAAGCACTACCTTTGAAGGTGTTCTTTGAATTAACTGCAACAAATATCTGAGTAGCTGTTTTATTCTTGCTCTTTTCAGGACTATTGTCTAGAGTCACATTTGTCCTGAAGCCAGAGTTCAAAAAGAACCGTTTCCGAGGTTGTATGAAACTAGATACCCGAGTGTCTGATTCTGTGGAGAAGCAAAAAAATAAGCAGAGTTTTTGGTAGAAACTTCACAAGTCTCAAGTCTCGGGATGTGTGCTGGTGGTAAATGGATAAAATGCCCAAATAGAAAGTCTTGTGAATTAGAAATTACAGTTTGGGACCCACTGGTCTCTTGCTGGAAAACCTTTAGTGGCTGAGATCAAATGTAGACAGAACTTTGTTGGGGCCATAATCCAGCCATGGCTCAGTACATTCCCCAGTTAGATTAGGGTGATTACACATCACTATTAAGGTTGACAATGTCAAGGAAGTGAACTTTAAACCAGTAAACAAAACCAACACGAGAAGAATGAGAAAGTCTGCGTACTCCAGTATGGATCAAATCCATTGTTGAAACAGTTGAATCCATTGCTAAAGCAGTTGAATCCATTGTGAAAACTTTCATTCCATGATGACTCTTCTAAACAATTGAGAAGAAATAATACTAATCTTAGGTAAACTTTTCTGTGAATAAAATAAAGAGGAAATGCCTCTATTCTCTGAAGCAAGACTAACTTTGATTCTAAAATCTGACGGGGACATATACAAATAGAAAACTGATAGGCAAGTCTTTCTCATGGATATAAATGCATTTATTCTAAACAAAGAAATTACAGACAGTAATAAATAAGAATGGTAGTACGTTGTCAAGTTATTTCACTAATACAAGGATGGTTTACTATATGAAAATTATCAGTGTAGTTCTCTATGCTAATAGTTAAACAGAAAAAAATATCTTTGATATATGCATATCAGCACTTAATAGGTTCAGTGCTTATGTGGGAATAAGAGAAAAAGCAAAATAGAAGGAAATTTCCTTATTTTGACTTAAAAAAAATACAGTAAACGTCGTATTTGGCAACTTATTGAAATTCCTGAGATAAGGAATAATACAAGATGCCTGTTCTTGAGTATTTTACTGGGACCCTGAGCAGTGCATTGAGACCAAAACAAAAAACCTACACACATCCCAGTAAAAATAAAATTGCCCTTGTTCACAGATGATTTGATTTTGTACATAGAAAAAAAATTAGATCTAATTCATAAATTCAGTAAGATTAATGAATACATAGTAAATCATAATTCATATAATGAATCATAAAAGAAGTTTTAAAAAAATCTTGTCATAGCATCAAAAAAAATCTTAAATCAATCTAATAAAAGATATGCACACTGAAAACTGAAAAATTTATTCAAATAAATTTTTTAAAAACTAAATGGCAGGTTAATCTGTTAATGGATTGGTAGACTAAACATTGTAAAGATACCCAACTTGATCTTGAGCAGAATTTCTGCAGATTTTTTGGTGTGGAAATTGACAATGAGATTTTAGCAGCGGGTAATGAATAGAGTAGTTTAGACAATATTAAAGAAGAATAATGCTGGAGAACTTACACTTACGGGTATCAACAATTATTATAGATCTTTAATATTTAAGCCTTATGGTATTTATTTCACAAAAAGCCATCTGGAACAGAATCTATAGTCCAGAAACATATTCACACTATAAAATCACTTGATTTGTAACGAAAGTGGCCTTACAGTGCAATGAGTAAGTATAGCACTTTTGATAAATATTGCTGGGCCAACTGGATATCCATATGGGAAAAAGATGAATTTCAACTTTTACTTCCCACCATACACAAGAGGAATCATGAATCTAAAAGTAAAATGTGAACATTTAGCAGTTTTAGAAGAAAGTATGGATATGTATCTCCATAATTGGTGGGGGGCAAAGATTTCTTAGAACATAAGAAGTGGTAACCATAATAGAAGCAGTAATTGATAAACTGAACTACATTAAAATTAAGAACTTCTGTTTGTCAAAAACATGATTAATAAGATGAAAAGAAAGACAAGCCTCATGTTTTGGTGAGGACTATTTGCCATGTATACATTTAACAAAGAACTTGTGTCAAGAAATATAAAAAGCTTGACAAAACAAGAAGAAAAAGACAACCAAGTTTTAAAAGAGGTAAATGGTGTGCTGGGTACTTTACAAAAATGTCCAAATTTCAATAAACATGTGAAAAGGTATTCAACCTTATTAATCAGGGAAATGCAAATAAAATGACAATGTGACACTATCATGCCTCTACCAGAAAAACTAGAATAAACACACAGAGGTACACAGCTAATACCAATAATTGGTGAAGATGGATATCAACTGGATCTCTCATGTACCGCTATGTGGAATATAAATTTCATTCAACCTCCTGAGAAATGTATTTGGTTATATTTATTAAAGCTGAGTACCTACATACTCTGTGATACAGCATTTTCAAGAAAATGTTCCTTACCTTGGGCAGGTTATGTAGATGATGATTAGGAAGAGACACAGGAGAGCTCCTGTCTTTCTGATAGTGTTCCTTTGCTTGATTTCAAAGCTAGTTGCAAGGATGTGTTTGTTTTGTGAAAATTAATCTAGCTATAACTATGAATCATGCCTTTTTTGTATGAATATAGTTAAATAAAAATATTTTAGTCAGATTAATTGCAAAACTAAAACTTCCAGATTGCTGAAAGTAGTGAAATGGTGACATGTCAGTTGTTACAACCAAAAAAGGATGCATCAGTTATACGAATTTTGATAAACTGAAACCTAGGCTCCTTTGCATTTTAGAAGTGCATGTTACTTACTGTTTTGTTGTTTCTTATGAAAAGTGCCAGAGCTGTATGAATAAATACATTTGTCACTACTTCAAATGATTCTGCATGTTATTCCAGGTTTGAACCTGGTTTTGTTTTATTAAACCATTTCCTGGCATCTTGAATAAATCATGTATTAAGATGATTTTTTAAACTTGTGACATACCATAACTAGTATTGCTACTGCTGTTGTCTCTTTTCCTCCGTGTAGAATGTAAGCTTCTTGATGACAGTTTTCTATCTTACGTTTTTGTTCATCGCTGTATTCTCTGCTTCTAAATCAGTTCTTAAATATATAGTATCTTGAGTGAATAAATGAATCTTTTTTAAATGTCAGGGCACATGCTACTTATTCAAGATTTCTAGCTGAGGATGGGAAGCCTCTTGATTTTACTTAATTCTTACATCTCTAGTGTCTGGTGTACAGTAGTGCTCCAGTAAGTAATTGTTAAATAAATAAAACAAACTGGAAGGGTTCTGTGGAGAACCATCTATGGGCCATGAGTTAACCCTGTTTTAGTAGAAGATTGACTGGGTTGACATAGCATTAACAAGATGTGGATGCAGGCATTACCATCATGGATGCAGGGGGAAGCAGGAAGAGTGGCCTGAATGGAGAGTGCAGTGCCAGTTAAGGCGTGCTAGCACATGGAGCCATTTAGGAGTATGGGAGCAAATTGTGGAGGGCTTTGGAATAATAATAATATTTATTGAGCATGTGTTGTGTATTGTGTGCAATTTTTAAGTACTCTACATGGATTAACCTACTTAAAACCCCTGCAGTTTAGGAAGATTGATACCAGTATTATCCTAATATTTTAGATAGGAAACTGAGGCCCAAAGCAATGGACTTGCTCAAGGTTGCACAGGTGCTGAAGATACGTCTGCAACTTGAGTATTACAGTTTACAAGCCTCCATTCCCAACTATTATGATAAAGTTCTAGGCAAGGTACTTTAAACATAACAGTGGTAGGTCTTAAGAGCATAGAAGGTTCTTGGGTAGATACTCCTGTTTGTGAATATCTTAGTTGGTTAAATATTTTTTAGCCAAAGAAAGACTTTTTATATTCTCATTCTCTCCCTCTCCTTCTCCCCCTCTCCCCCTCTCCCTCTCCCCCTCTCCCCCCACCTCTCCCCCCACCTCTCTCTCTCCCTCCTCCATCTCCCTCCTCTCTCTCCCTCCTCTTTCTCTCTGTTTCTCTCTCTTTCTCTGTCTCTGCCTCTCCCCCCTTCCTTCCCCTCCCCCTGCCCTTAGGAGATGTTCAGGCTGGAGTGCAGTGACATGATCTTGGCTCACTGCAACCTTCACTTCCTGGGCTCAAGTCATTCTCCTGCCTCAGCCTCCTGAGTAGCTGGGACTACGGGTGCACGCCACCATGCCCAACAAATTTTTGGTTTTTTTTTTTATACAGACAGGGTTTTGCCATGTTAGCCCAGCTGGTCTCACCCCTGGGCTCAAGTGATCCTCTTGCCTCACTCTCCCAAAGTGCTGGAATTACAGGTATGAGCCACCACGCTCAGCCAGTTTACCTGCTTTCTTCATTTTCTTTCTAACTCTCTGACTTGTGCGTCCCAGTTTCCTGGGCAGCTGTTCATGAACCAGCTTATGGGATTATTTTCTATGCCTGCTTTTCTTCTCCCACCCTACCTACTGTCCTAGAACAACTTCATCCATTCCTATGACTATAGTAACCAACTATGTGCTCACAATCCCCAAATCTATAGCTTTTTCCTAGATGACTGTTATTAAACGGTATATGCAAGTGTCTCGTAGACATCTCAGCGGTTTTTTGAAGTGAATGTTTTGAAAGCACATTAGAATCAGTCATTTTAAAACTGAACTCCAGATCTTTGTAACCTGCTTCCCTTTCGCTTACATGCTTCTGTCACTCTGTATCTCACTGGGCCATACTACTCTGCTGCTCCAGTCATATCAGAAACAGTGGGGTTAGTTTTGATTCTCTTATTTTCTATCACATCACTCAATCACCAGAACTTACTGACTCCACCTATTAAATATTTGCCCTGTGTGTCTGCTTCTCTCAATTGTTACCTGTATCATGAAATAGACCACAGTAGTCTCTCGTATTTATGCATCAGCCTCCAAACTGATGTCTCCAGTCTATTCTCCAAACTGCGATTAGTGCCTCCTTTCTAAAATACATACTTCACCATGTGCTTTTGTAATTCAGTATTGGAATATTATGGAATCAGTAAATGGAGGGAGAGAAGGAGTGAACATATACATAAAAGCAAAACCAAAGGTATATACCATAGTTACTGTTGCTGTTTTAGTGACAAGGGTTAGGGCATAAAAAGATAAAACTGTAGTATTACCAAGTGTTTATTAAAAACAAAAGGTAATTTGTTTATACTATAAATGTTTTTGCTCACAAGATGTATCTTTTCCTGGATTTTTTTTTTTTTTTTTTAAGATAGGGTCTTGCTCTGTTGCCCAGGCTGGAATGCAGTCACATGATCATGGCTCACTTCAGTCTCGACCTCCCAGCTCAGATGATCCTCTCACCTCAGCCTCCTGAGTAGCTGGGACTACAGGTGCATGCCACCATGCCTGGCTAATTTTTTATTTTTATTTTTATTTTTATTTTTATTTATTTATTTTTTTGTAGAGATGGTTTTGCCATGTTGCCCAGACTGGTCTCAAACTCTTGAGCTCAAATGATCCACCTGCCTCAGCCTCCCAAAGTGCTGGGATTACAGGTGTGAGCCACTGTCCCTGGCCTGCAGTTTTTTTTAAGGGCTCATTCTGTTGCCCATGCTGGGTTTGAAATCCTGAGCTCAAGGGATCCTCCCATCTCAGTCTTCTGAGTAGTTGAGATTATAAGCACATGCCACCATGTCTGGCTCCTTTTTCTGGATTTTAAAATATAGTCTGCCTAAAACACTACGTTATATTTGTAGCATAAATAATCAACTTTAATGTATACTCCAAATTTACTGATACGATACTCCTATACATTAAATATAGAATTTATTTCTCTCATATAACAATTTCAAATTTTTAATTGACGTTTTTAGATGGGGAATCACTCTCTGTGCTCACCCTGGGCTTAATAGTCTATCTAGTGTGTTTACCAAGTTTAAGTGAAAATATTTTATAAAATCCTGACTCAGAAAATATTCCAACCTAGGTTTAGTCTGTAAGACAAATCTGGCTTTTAACAAGTCTGAGTTAATTTCAGAGTTATTCTCAAGAAAGTCAGAAAGGGCTTCAGATTAACCCCTCTAAAGCTGTGTCATTATCTGTTGCAACACTTTGGCTGCCAAGCAGAAAACACAATCCAAATGTATTTTCTGGGTTTAGATACTGTTTCTTATTTGCCCCACTTTACTTCTTCCCTTTTGTATCCTTTTCTTCTTTAAAAATTGTGCTAACCTAGAACATTTAGACTCCCAGTCATATGTTGCTCATTCTTATCTTTGGTGTTTGTGGTGGTGGTGGTGGTGGTACTGGTTTTGGTACAAATGCCTATCAGAGCCAGGAAGCTGAAGTAAGGAGTGATTGGGCAAGATACAGGACATCAGGAAGTCCAGGTACTGTTTTGACCTAGAGAACATATTTGGTCTAAAGGAGTCCCATTTCATTAACTTAAAAATATTTTATGATTTAAAGAAAACACGCTGACACCTCAGTTACACTGATTGAACTGTGACTTCTGGTTTATACATTCTCTGCCCACCCTCCCTGCAATGCCTTGATCTTTAGTATTAGTTTTCCAAATACAGTTTTTTCTGATACATCCAGCAGGTATATAATCTCTGTGAGTTATTCCTGGCTGTGTCTTTTTGTGATTTCTTCCATCTCTTAACATCTTCTGAATTTACTATGTCGTATACTTTGCTGAAAGTATTTAGGTACTTAACAGAGATTTAAGTACCATAATCCAAGAATGTAGGCTTTTGGTTATCCAAACTAATAGAAAAATGATGTTTAGAGGATATAGAAGATGATTTTCATGTCCTTTAAAATATCACTAAAACATCAAGCGTGGCTTCTGTGCTTCTGACTGGCTCAGGTGAGCACATAATATCAGATTGCCTGTCACCAGGTCAGATGCTTTACACATGTTACCCGATGCAGTCATTAACATATTTCTTTAACAGAGCTGGCATCCCAATTTTATAGATATGGAATCTGAGATGTAAGGAGAATAAGTAACTTACTCAAATTCACATAGTTAATAAGTGAAAATTTTTTAAATGGGTGAGCTCATATATGATTTTTAAAAGGTAGTTTCTTGATGACCATTGTGTTTTAGAAATGCATTATTCTGGTATTCTTTGGTTTACATATTAATACATTGTACCCTGTTTTTCAGTGTATAGTCTTTGCTATGACTTCTGGCCAGATGTGGAACCATATCCGTGGACCTCCATATGCTCATAAGAACCCACACAATGGACAAGTGGTAAGTATAATTTGTAAGCATGAATATTCTGAAGTTTAATCCAGCTTAATTTAGGAATAAGAAATTATGTTTAGTATTTAGTAGGAAAATGTGCTGTTTGTAATTCAAAATATATATTCTTTCTAATTTACTACCTGTGTCACAGATATACACATACGCATACACACACACAAGATTACTTTTTTTTAGGATGAAGGCCGCTTTAGTGTTGATTTTAAAAATTAGTATCTACCGTATCAAATATACGTGCATACACTATTTTTTCAAGTTTATCTACTGCTATGGCAATAATATATAACCGCACTAGAGGAAATTGGAACAGTTTGTAGTCAGTGTCCCTCCCATCCATGGTAAATTTAATTTTCTTCAGAAGAGATTAATTACGACATTGTCAAAAACCCTAGTGGTCATTGTATTAGAATGTTAGGAGCTTTTTGCCACAGAAGTAAAAGTGAAATTGATGTGCTGTTACATTAGTAGCAGAGTTCACATTAGTGACTGCCACTGAATTCACATAACTGAGTTTGTTGCCTTCTGCTTACGTTCCATGAGTAGGAAATACTGTGATAAATCAACATAGAAACATACTGTCTTTGAGACAGTATTAGGGTGGTGAATTTGAACAGTTTTTCATTTTCTCTCTGACTTTTTCTACTTTTTCTTTTGGAAAAGGTACATATTTTCCTACTACAGTGGTGAGGGAGCTGAGGTATTTATACACCAGATCTCATCAGTCATTTGCTGAGTGCTATTCTCTTGGCAGAGTTATTACTTCTCCAGCACTGGTGGACTTCATCTGTCAAAGAAAGCCAGTCAGTCAAAGAAACGCAGGTGCTGGTGGTGGAAGTCAGGCTGGAACACACTAAGCCATTAAGGGCAAAGAAACATGGGCAGTGTACTACTCATAGACTGTATTTACTACAACTTAGGTTAGTTTATTCTGTTTTAGTAGATTCCAACGGAGAGGACAAAAATCATGAAAAAAACACATTTGGTATTGGTTTTATTTCAAGCTATGCTCTGGAAAACAAAGCAACAAAAGTCTCATCAATTAAATATAGTTTTATTTATAAGCCAGTATCATATGTCTTGTAAACAGTCCTTCAGAAAAAAGTATAAAAATATATGCATATTTAAGAACATCTATCTCTATAAAAAATTTTATCTTTATTTCACATTTTAACAGGTCTTTTTAAAAATTTTAGATTGATGGAGTACATGCGCAGGTTGTTACAAGAGTATATTGTGTGGTGCTGAGGATTGGGCATTGCTGAGGCCATCACACAGATAGGAAGTTTTTCAGATTTTGGCCTCCTTCCCTCACTCCCTCTTTTTGGAGTCCCTAGCATCTGTTCTAATGTATATGTCCATATGCACCCAAGGTTTAGCTCCCACTTTTGAAAACATACAATATTTGTTTTCCTGTTTCTGCATGAATTTGCAACTCCAGCCGCATTCATGTTGATTCAGAGGACGTGATTTTGTTGTTTGTAATGACTGCATAGTATTCCCTGGTGTATATGTACCATATTTTCTTTATTTAATTCACTGTGGATGAGCACCTAGGTTGATTTAATGTCTTTGCTATTGTGAATAATGCTACAGTGAACATACAAGTACTTGTGTCTTTTTGGTAGAACTGTTTATTTTCTTTTATGTATATACCCAGTAATGAGATTGCTAGGTAGAATGGCAGTTCTCATTTTAGTTCCTTGAAAGATCTCTAAACTGCTTTCCACGGTGGCTGAACTAATTTACATTCCCAGCAGTGGCGTATAAGCATTCCCTTTTCTCCACAGCCTTGCAAACATCTGTGTTTTTCTGACTTTTCTATAATAGCCATTCTGACTTGTGTGGTGTCTCATTGTAGTTTTGATTTGTATTTCTCTGATGATTAGTGTTGATGAGCCTTTTTTTCATGTTTATTGACCACTTGTATGTTTTCTTTTGAAAAGTATCAGTTCATATCCTTTGCCCACTTTTTAATGGGGTTCTTTATTTTTTGCTTACGTTTTTTAAGTTCCTTATAGATTCTGGATATTAGTCCTTCATCAGATGCATAGTTTGTATTTTCTCCTGTACAGGTTGTCAATTTACTTTGTTGATAGTTTCTTTTGCTGTGTAGAAGCTCTTCAGTATAATTAGGTTCTACTTGTCAATTTTTGTTTTATTTGTGATTGCTCTTGAAGACTTAGTCATGAAATGTTTGACTAGACCAGTGTCCAAAAGGATATTTCTTAGGTTTTCATCTGGGATTTTTATACTTTTAGGTATTTTTAAGTCTTTAATCCATTTTGAGTTAATTTTGTATATATGGAAAGCTAGGAGTCAAGTTTCATTCTTTTGCATATGGCTAGCCACTTACCCCAGCACCATTTATTGAATAGGTGTTTATTCCCCATTGTTTGTGTAGACTTTGTCAAAGATCAGGTGGTTGTAGATGTGTAACTTTACTTCTGGGTTGTCTGTTTTGTTGCATTGGTCTGCATGTCTATTTTTGTACCAATACTATGCTGTTTTGGTTACTGTTGCTTTATAGTATAGTTTGATGTTAGGTAATATCCCTCTAGCTTTGTCATTTTTGCTTAGGATTACTTTGACTATTTATGCTATGTTTGGGTTCCATATGAATTTTAGAATAGCTTTTTTTTTTCTAATTCTGTGAAAAATCATGGTAAATGGAGAGGAATGGTACTTAACCTGTACATTGCTTTGGGCAGAATGGCCATTTTAATGATAGTGAGCCTTCCAATCCGTGAGCATGGGATGTTTTTCCCTTTATTTGTGTCATCCGTGATTTCTTTCAGCAATGTTTTGTAGCTCTCCTTATAGAGATCTTTCACCTCTTTGGTTACGTGTATGCCTAGGTAATGTGTGTGTGTGTGTGTGTGTGTGTGTGTGTGTGGAAGTTGTGAATAAGAATGTGTTCTTGATTTGATTCTCAGCTTGAACGTTATTTCAATAACTCAAGCATTATTTAGAAATGCTACTAATTTTTGTAGATTGATTTTGTATCCCGAAACTTTACTGAAATCGTTTATCAAGCCTTTTGCTAGAGTCTTTAGGGTTTTCTAGATATAGAATCATATGGTCTGCAAAAAGAGATACTTTGACTTATTCTTTTCCTAAATGGATGTCTTCTGTTTCTTTTTCTTGCCTTATTGCTCTCATGAAGACTTCCAGTACTATGCTGAATAGGAGCAGAGAGTGGACATACTTGTCTTGTTCCAGTTCTCAGGGAGAATGGTTCCAGCTGTTATCTCTTGTTCAGTATGATGTTGCCTGTGGGTTTGTCTTAGATGGCTCTTATGATTTTGAAGTATATTCCTTTGATGCATTTGAGGATTTTTATCACGAATAGATGCTGGACATTACTGAAAGCTTTTTCTGTGCCTATTGTGATGATGGTATGGTTTTGTTTTTAAATATGTTTATGTGGCATATTACATTTATTGATTTGTGTATGTTGAACCAACTTGGCATCCCCGAAATGAAACCTCCTTGATTATAGTGAGTTAACTTTTGAATGTGCTGTTGGATTCAGTTTGCTATAATAATATTTTGTTGAGGATTTTTACATCTATGTTCATTAGTGATATTGGTGTATAATTTTTTGTTGTTGTTGTGTCTTTGCCAGGTTTTGGTATCAGTGCTGCTGGCTACATAGAATGTGTTAGGGAGGATTCCTCCTTTGTTTTTTTTTTTTTGAGTAGTTTCAGTAGGGTTGGTACCAGGTCTTCTTTATATATTTTACAGAATTCATCTGAATACATCTGGTCCAGGGCTTTTTTTGGTTAGTAGGTTTTTTTTTTTTTTTTTCTTCTTTTTTTTTTTTTTTTAAATTTATTTATTATTATTATACTTTAAGTTGTAGGGTACATGTGCATAACGTGCAGGTTTGTTACATATGTATACTTGTGCCATGTTGGTCTGCTGCACCCATCAACTCGTCATTTACATCAGGTATAACTCCCAATGCAATCCCTCCCCCCTCCCCCCTCCCCATGATAGGCCCCGGTGTGTGATGTTCCCCTTCCTGAGTCCAAGTGATCTCATTGTTCAGTTCCCACCTATGAGTGAGAACATGCGGTGTTTGGTTTTCTGTTCTTGTGATAGTTTGCTAAGAATGATGGTTTCCAGCTGCATCCATGTCCCTACAAAGGACGCAAACTCATCCTTTTTTATGGCTGCATAGTATTCCATGGTGTATATGTGCCACATTTTCTTAATCCAATCTGTCACTGATGGACATTTGGGTTGATTCCAAGTCTTTGCTATTGTGAATAGTGCTGCAATAAACATACGTGTGCATGTGTCTTTATAGCAGCATAATTTATAATCCTTTGGGTATATCCCCAGTAATGGGATGACTGGGTCATATGGTACATCTAGTTCTAGATCCTTGAGGAATCGCCATACTGTTTTCCATAATGGTTGAACTAGTTTACAATCCCACCAACAGTGTAAAAGTGTTCCTATTTCTCCACATCCTCTCCAGCACCTGTTGTTTCCTGACTTTTTAATGATCGCCATTCTAACTGGTGTGAGATGGTTAGTAGGTTTTTTATTACTGATTCAATTTCGGAAGTCAGTATTTGTCTGTTCAGGGTTTCGGTTTCTTCCTGGTTCAGTCTTGGAAGAGTGTATGTTTCCAGGAATTTATCTATTTACTCTAGATTTTCTAGTTTTTGTACAATGAGGTATCAATATAGTGCCTGAGTATCTTTTTTATTTCTGTGGCATCAGTTGTAACGTCACCTTTGTCATTTCTGATTGTGCTTATTTGGATCTTTTCTTTTTCTTCTTTGTTAATCTAGCCAGTAGTCTTTTGATCTTGTTTATCCTTTCAAAGAACCAACTTTTGGTTTCATTGATTCTTTATGTAGATTTCTGGGCTTCAATGTCATTCAGTTATGCTCTGATTTTAGTTATTTATTTTTGTCTGCTACCTTTTGGGCTAGTTTTTTCTTGTTTTTCTAATTTCTCTAGATGTGATGTTAGATCGTTGAGATTTTTCTGTCTTCTTGATATAGGTATTTAAACACTATAAACATTTCTCTTAACATTGCTTTTACTGTATCCTAAAGATTTTGGTATGTTGTATCTTTGCTGTCATTTGATTCAAAGAATTTTTTATTTTCTGCCTTAATTTGTTATTTACCCAAAAATCATTCGGGAGCAAGTTGTTTAGTTACTGTGTAATTTTGTGTTTTTGAGATTTCCTCTTGAAATTAATTTCTATTTTTATTCCACTGTGATCTGAGAATATGCTTGGTATGATTTTGATTGTTTTGAATACTTTGTGACCAAGGATGTGATTGATCTTTGAGTATGTTTCATGTTCAGGTAAGATAAGAAGAATGTTTATTCTGCGGTTGTTTTGCAGAGTATTCTGTAGATGTCAGTTAAGTCCATTGCATTTAATTTAAGTTCAGAATTTCTTTGTTAATGTTGTGCCTCAGTTATCTGTCTAATGCTGTGATTGGGGTCTCGACATTCCCCCACTATTGTTGTGTGCCTATCCAAGTCTTTTTGTAAGTCTAGAAATTTTTTATGAATGTTTTATGAATCTAGGTGCTCCTATTTTGGATGCATATATATTTAAGATACTTAAGTCTTCTGAATGAACTCTTTATCATTATGTAATTACCTTCTTTGTCCTTTTTTAACTGTTGTTGATTTAAAGTCAGTTTTATCTCATATAAGTACAGTCTCTGCTCTGTTTTGTTCTTCTTTTGAGTGTTAGATCTTTATCCATTACTTTGAGCCTATGAGTATTGTTACATGTGAAATGGATCTATTGGAGACGGAACATATGTTAATGCAGTTTTCCACTGTCTATTAAGTGGAGCATTTAGACTGTTTACATTCAGCGTTAATACTGATATGTGAAGTTTTCTTCCTGTTGTGGTGGTGTTAGCTGGTTAACCTTTAGTCTTGATTCTGTAGTTGCTTTATAGGGTCTCTGGGCCATGTGCTTATGTGTGTTTCTGTGGTGGCAGCTATTATTCTTTTGTTTCCAGGTTTAGAACTTTCTTAAGTAGCTCTTGTAAAGCCAGTCTTGTGGTAATGAATTTTCTTAGTGATTGATTCTCTGGGAAAGATTTTATTTTTTCACTTATCAGCTTATTTGGCATGAGATGAAATTCTTGGTTGGAATTTTGTTTCTTTAAGAATTCTAAAAGTTGGCCCCGCTCTCTTCTGGCTTGTATGTTTTCTGACAGGAATTCCTATGTTAGCCTGATGAGGTTCCCTTCATAGGTGATATGACCCTTTTCTCTAGCTGCCTTTAAGATTTTTCTTTTGCATTGTCCTTGGAAAGGCTGATGACTATTTGCCTTGGGGACAGTCATCTTGTGTAGTTTCTTGCAGGGAATCTCTGCATTTCTTGTATTTGCACATTCATTTCTCTAACGAGATTGGGGAAATATTTGTGGGTTATCTCCTCAAATATGTTTTCCAAGTTTTCTGCTTTCTCTTAAGAATGCAAAATGAGTCATAGATTTGGTTGTTTTACATAATCTCTTATTTCTCAGAGGCTTTGTTCATTTTTTAAAATTATTTTTTCTTTATCTGACTGGGTTGATTTGAAGGGGTGATCTTCAGGCTCTGAAATTGTTTCTTCTGCTTGATCTAGTCTATTGTTAAGACTTCCAACTGTTATTTGAAATTCCTGTAGTGGATTTCTCAATTCCAGAGGTTTAGTTTGTTTCTTTCTTACTATATCTTTGTTGTCTTTCAAATTTTGAATTGCTTTTCTGACGTGCTTGGATTGGATTTCAACTTCCTCTTGGATCTCATTGAGCTTCTTTGCCATCCAGCTTCTGAATTTATATCTTTAATTTCACACATTTCATCCTGGTTAGGATCGATTGTTAGGGAGCTAGTGCAATCCTTTGGACATTACAAAAGATGAACTTTTTCAATTCTTGTACTTCCTGCACTGATTCCTTCTCAGAAAGAACTGGTGCTGCTTTTTCTTTTTGAATTTGCTATTGTTTGGTTGGGGCTTTTTATTTTTATATTCTTTTTTCCTTGAAGGTTTGACTATGGCGTATGGTGTGTATAGTCAGTTGGCTTTGTCTCTGAGTGCTTTCATAGGGCCAAGACTTTGTACGGTTTCCTTGGTTGTAAATAGGTTTCTGTGGTGGGTTTCACAGGCTCTGAGTGTTGAAGCAATGTGGTTTTGTTTGGTGGTGTAATTCAGAGTGCAGTCCACTGGATGACACTTAAGAGATAAGGGCCTGCAAATAGGATCTTAGTTGTGCTCTCCACTATTGTATTTGACTGCATCCACAGTAGTGCTCTGGGGAGGGAAGGCGGGGGCGAGATATGACTGCCTCTCTTGTTTCTGAGCTTTGGCGGTAACCCATTCAACTACTGATGCCTTTCCAATGTTTTCCTTGCCCTGGGGGTGGGTAGGGGGCGGGCTCTAATGGGCTATACTTCTGCCTCCTGTAGAGCAGTCCAGGAGAGTCACAACTCATTGGAAACCCACTGTTCTCTGTATTTGCGCGAGTCAGAGCGAGTTGTGGAGTGTGTTCACTGGTGGTCTGGTGATGCAGCAGATGAAGGGCAGAGGATCCTGACCAGGGCAGCAGTGGAACCATATGTACAACTGGTATATTTTCAACCTGGCAGCCCAACAAGCTTGAGTTCTCCTGATCTGGTGGGTCTCCCTCCAGTGTCTGCACCAGGAGCAGGCCCAACCGGCTAAGCTTGTCCTAAGCCTTCTGCACCCAGATAACTGTTCTAGACATTTGATGCCTTGGGACTCCTTGGGGAAGAAGCTGCAGCTGGCTGTCAGGCTGCATTCATCCCGGACTGGTCTTATGGAAGGGAAGATGCCCAGCTCTGATGTCAGCACATGAGCCCATGCCACAGTCTTCTCTGTGTTCTGAGACTGAGGGCTGCTTCCCCACTCAAGCTAAGGCCACAGATCTCAGCTTGGTATCCCTGGGTGGTGTCGTCAAGTCCTGGGGAGTTGGGACCAGATTCAGGGGTTTGTTCTCTAGCCCCTGGATGTCAGGCACCAGCTGTGCTGCAGGAGAGCAGACTGCTCCTAGGCCTGCAGCAAAACACTCAGATGGGGCAATGGAGGCTGTGCTGTGGGCACACTTCTGCAAGATCACTCAGGCAGGCAGGCTTAGGAGAGGCCACGGGGTTACATGGATCAGATGCACCCCAGCCCTGTGGCAATGGTGGCTCTGCTCTCTTCCAGCCTAGCAGACAGCAGGAGCTACAGCCACTCAGTACAGCATGGCAAGCCTTGGGGCATGGACACCTATGGTCCCACATTTTGCTGCAGCTGCACTGCACAGTGAAACATTTGGGGATGTATGCAAGTTTGAGCTGTGCTTCTGCCTGTTCTCTGGGTGGCTTCCCTGCCAGTTCAGAGGTCTTTGGGGGTCTTGGGAAACCTGTAGCTGGGATCCCAGAGGTATGTGGTGGGAGTGTGGTGCCGAAGTTCCTTCACTCACTGCTTCTTCAGGTCTGGTTCAGTACAGGGGGCTGGTCCTAGTGCCCAGCGACTCTGAGTGGCCTCCTAGCTTCCTCCCTCTTTAATCACAATGTCCATCTCCTCTCTGTTGACCTGATGCTTTCTCACAAAATCTTTATTCAGAGTGTGATGGTTTATTTGATATTTTGGTTCCGCTTGGTGGAATAGACAGTTCCCGGCTGTTTCTAGTTAGACATCTTGAAGATTTAAAAAATTCTTAAACAGATGGATAGATAATTTGTTCCCTTATCAGAAAGTTTATTATTGATGCTATGTCAACAGGGCCTTTGTTTTGAATTGTATTTTTCAGAAGTGGTGTTCACTGCAGTCCTCTGAGCCATTTATTTCTACTGCACATTGACCTCAACATCAACAGTGTACATTTGGGGAAAACACTGTTTAGAATGGCACATAGTTTGTGGCAATCAACAGAATCAGTGTATAACAGACCTGTATCAGCTCTGATATTCTGATTCTATCTTTAATAGCTGAATTTTCCAACTGCAGTGAGCAAATTGGGCCTGACAAGCTTAATAAAAGACAGGAGTATTTTGTTGGGTGTTCTTTTAGTTCTTTGGTTTTTTTGAAAAATTAGTGGTATTTGTAAGGCTAGTGACTCCGCTCACATTTTCATGTTAATTGTGAAATCAAACATGTCTAGGAAAACCTGAAGATATTGACAAAGTGTTTCTTCATTGAACTTAAATGTAAATGAACACAGAGAATATAAAGAAAATTAATAGTGCAGGCAGTGTGGTGCTGTGCTGATTTGCAAGTTTATTTGTTTGTCACTATTAAGATACTATGTAATGGCACAAGTCAAGTACTAATGGTCCACTGAACAGCATGAAAGTCAACACAAAAGCAGTCATTATTGTGTAACTAAAGGGAAACTATACAAACGTATGGTTACACAGGACATAGAAACAATTTCTGTTGTTAAAAAAGCAGTAATCTTTTAACAATATGCACTTGACGAAATAAAGCTTATGCGTAGGCTGTAACTCCCACCATGAACAAATGCGTTACTTTCAAGATTTGGATTTTAGCTACTGCTTGACAAGAATTTCTCTGGGTTTGCCAGATATAGTCCAAAAATTTTCACTGCATTATAATTCAGTTGTGAGTAAAACTGAGTGTTATATTCTACATGCACATGCAGAACATTTTATTGCAAAATGACCTGCTGATGTAGTCTAAAATTTATCATTGAGGCATTTTTTTCCTATTTCTTAGGCAACCATATTATACTTTATCCAACTTTTTTCACTTTCATGCCTCAGGGATTTTGTATATGCTAGGTCTTTGAGAGCCATTAAGGATGCTATCATCCCATTTTTTAAAAAAGTTAAAAATCATATAGACTGATTTAGATTAAATGTAATGCTTTCAACAGAAATATTTACAAAGGGCATTCAGTAGCTTTATTACAGTCTTCATATCACCAGCAAAGAGAATGTTAACATTATCCTAAACCAAAAAACCCAGCAAGACAAGAGTAACTGACACACATTAAGGATATACGGAAATCTTGGTGGTAGTATTTGGAATTGAGATTCTTCCCTTTTATTTATTTATGCCTTTATTTTTCTGTCCACCTAACGTATCTGTTATGTACTCTGTTTGCACTAGTAGTACAGATATATCATGCAGCTCATTGTCTAGTGGGGATACATAATATGATATCGGTTAGCCTAAAGTCTCAGTCTTCAGAGCCTCACTTCTTACTGAGTTGCATGATATTTGAGACTGGCATTGTTTTAGAATTTTGCCTCAGCACCATGGTCATTTTATGGCTGTGACACTGCATCTGATCTCTTACAAACTCTGCCTTATCTTTATATTCCTTTTTGTTTTTTCATATTTGTGTCTGCCTCTTCATTCCTTCTTTCCACCTGGTTTTAATTTTTAGTGTCACCATTTAAACTATATGCATTCTCCTAACATCTGACTGAATCTCGATTGCCAGCCCAGACTGCTCTTATACCTCCCTTCAATTGTTGCTACCTACCTATGATCCTGGCAATTAATTACAATGAAGAACCATGTGAATTGTACCCTTACTTCATAACAAAGCATTCACACATGGTAGATACTAAATTAACGATATTGCATAGATAAATAAATCTTTCTTTGCAAATAGGAACTCAAATTATATCTTTAGCCTTTCAAAATGTTAAGTGGATCAGAAAAAAATTGTTTTCTCTGCTAACATTTGTTTGTAATTAAAACCACATGCATAGTAGGATTATAGAACTACATAATGCGAATGTGTCTTAATATGTCAAACTTCATCTAATATAGTTAATTATTCTCTGAGTATCAAGAAGAAATACTACATCAGAGGAGAAAGTGTAAGAACAAAAAGAGAGAATCAGTGCTCCCACAGAAAAAGGGATAAACTACTTGTTAACTTTTTAATATTTTTTAAATTTGTTCCTGTTAGGTAAATTGTGTAGTACATTGGAAAGAGTCCTATGGTCTTAAAAAAAGAAATTATTTTCACATCAATTAAGTTAAGTATAATTATATTAAAGATAATTCATAATTATGTACATTCAGGATTGAAAAAAACATTTTTCATTTATAACTCTACAATTTCAAAACAAGATGTACATTTCAGTAACTCAGAAAAATTCTTTTCAATGCATGTTTATCAAGCGTCATTAGGTTTTGATTCCATATCATGCTAGTCTATGATTTTAGTAAGTTTTTCGTAGCCTTACATGAGATGAACATTCAAAAACTAACACTTAGTATTCTTTGTTTTTAACTTTTAGGTTCAAGGGTACACGTGCTGTTATATAGCTAAACTGTATGTCACAGGGGTTTGATGTACAGATTATTTCACTGCCCAGGTAATCAGTATAGTACCTGATGGGTAGTTTTATGATCCTCACCCTCAAGTAGGTCCTAGTGTCTGTTGTTTCTGTCTTTTGTTTTTTGTTTCTGTTTGAAATAGAAATTTATTCTCAGAATAATACACAAAAGCACCGGTTGAAGCTACTGTTAGGAGGCTTTCCTCCCTTCCATTTCCTCCTTCCCCCTCCTCTCTGTATGCCAGGGAGGACACAGTTGAAGGAAACATGCAATCACAAACAACAATCAGCTCTAAACACGAAAAAGTTTGGTCCAGAAGAACTCAGCATAATTAATCCAGTTACTTTGTAGAACTTCACTGGGTAGGATGAAGATACTGCAGATGTAGTGTTTCCAAGGGCGGTTCATCAGTGCACCAGGGGTGCCTGCTCGAGGGAGCTGAGGACTGAGTGTGTGCGGGGGACCTCTTCGGCCTGCTTGCTGGACCTGGGGTTACAGTCACACAGCCAGGCCACTTGATGCCACTCAGTGCTGGGGGATGACTCATCAACGTCATTTACAAAATCTTCTGCCCTTTGTTTGCCCTTTGTTGTTTGCCTTTGTTTTCTGTAGCTGCTCGTCTTGTCTTGCACACCATTCTTCCAGCTCCTTTATCATGTTTTCTTTCCACTCTGCTTCTTGCTTCTGAGAATAGGCAGCAAGTGCTTCTAAGCGTTCCATTTTCTCTTTTTTCCATTTGCAAATATTTTCAGGCTGTGATTAGAATCGATCCACTTGTGAAATAGCTGCATAATTGTCTCTTGGACCATTAATTTCCTGGTGGTAGTCACCATCATCACTCCGTCAACAGCATCTGGACCCCTAGCTGTTTGCCTTGTGGCTGGGGCCAGGGGGCGACACCATCCAGGATGTCGAAGGTGACCTTGTTGTTCTTGATACCCGTAGTCTTGCTCTTTTGCTGTGCCAAGAAGGCCGCTGCTGGGTCTTCTTCACTGGTGCTGGCCACGCCATTCCGCAGGACAGGATCCCCAGGGGTGCCAACAGGGACACCGAATAGATCTTGCTCAGCCATGTCTTGCAGTTGAATGGCACAGACACCAATGGTAAGAGACAAAGTAACCAATCCACCGACACCATGCCTGGCAATCGTGGTTGTGGTACCAATTGGGAGAGGTTGTTCCTTTCTTTGTGTCTATATGTACTCAGTGTTTACCATCCACTTATAAGTGAGAACATGCTCTATTTGGTTTTTTGTTCCTGTGTTAGTTCACTTAGGATAATGGCATCCAACTCCATTCATGTTCTGCAAAGCACATGATCTCATTCTTTTTTATGGCCGCTTAATAGTCGTGTGTATATATATATATGTATATATGCACCACATTGTCTTTATCTGTTCTACCATTGATGAACATTTAGGTTAATTCCATTTCTTTGCTCCTATGAATAGTGTTGTGATGCACATACACGTCTATCTGTCTTTATGGTAGAACAACTTACATTTTTTGGGGTGTATACACAATAATGGGATTGCTGGGTCAAATGGTAATTAATTCTGTTTTAAGTTCTTTGAGAAATCGCCAGACTGCCTTCCACATTGGCAGAACTAATTTACACTTCCACCAGCAGTGTATAAGCTTTCTTCTTTTCCACCATCTCGCCAAAATCTATTATTGTCTGTCTTTTTAGTAGCCATTCTGATTGGTGTGAGGTAGCATCTCATTGTGGTTTTGATTTGCATTTCTGTAATGATTAACGATGTTGAGCATTTCTTCTTATGCTTGTGGGCCAGGTGTTTGTCTGCTTTTGAAAAGTGTCAGTTCATGTCCTTTGCCCACTTTTAAAGGGAGGGGTTTTTTTTGCTTATTTTTCTTACAAATTCTGGATATTAGACCTTTGTCAGATGCATAATTTGCCACCACTTTCTCCTATCCTGTAGGTTGTCTGTTTATGCTGTTGATAACTTCTTCTGGTGTGCAGAAACTCTTTAGTTTAATTATGTCCCATTCGTCAATTTTTCTCTTTCTTGCAGTTGCTTTGAGCGTCTTCATCGTGAAATCTTTCCCAGATCCTATCTCCAGAACGGTATTTCCTGGGTTATCTTCTGGGGCTTTATAGTTTTGGTTTTACGTTTAAGTATTTCATCCATCTTGAGTTGATTTTTGTGTAGGGTGTAAGGAAGGGATCCAATTTCAATCCTCAGCATATGGCTAGCAAGTTATCCCAGCACCATTTACTGAATAGGGAATCGTTTCGCCATTGTTTGTTTTTGTCAGGTTTGTCAAAGATCAGATAGTTGTAGGTTTGCAGCATTACTTCCAGGCTCCTCATTCTGTTCCATTGGTCTGTGTGTCTATATTTGTACCAGTACAATGGTGTTATGGTTACTGTAGCATTGCAGTATAGTTTGAAGTCTGGTAATGCCAAATGCTTCCAGCTTTGCCCATTTTTGGTTCCATATGAATTTTAAAATAGTTTTTTTTCCTAATTCTGTGAAGAATGTCCTTGGTAGTTTAATAGGAATATCAATGAATTTGTGGATTGCTTTGGGCAATGTGGTCATTTTAACTATAGTGATTCTTCATAATCATGAACATGGAATGTTTTTCCATTTGTTTCTGTCATCTCTCATTTCTTTGAACAGTGTTTTACAATTATGAAATATTTCAGAGATCTTTTACCTCCTTGGTTATCTGTATTCTTAAGTATTTTATTCTTTTTGTGGCAATTATGAATGGGATTGCATTCTTAAATTTGGCTTTCACCTTGGATGTTGTTGGTGTGTAGGAATGCTATTGATTTTTCTACATGATTTACTATCCTGAAACTTTGCTGAAATTGTTTAGCAGATCAAGGAGCTTTTGGACAGAGACTATGGGGTTTTCTAGGTATAGAGCTATATTGTCAGCAAACATAGATAATTTGGCTTCCTTTCTTTTTATTTTGATGCCTTTTATTTCATTTTCTTGCTGGATTTCTCTTGCTAGGACTTAACAGTACCATGTTGCATTGGAGTGGTGAGAGAAGGCATCTTCATCTTGTTCCAGCTTTCAAGGGGAATGTTTCCAGCTTTGCCCATTCACTATGATGTTGGCAGTGGGTTTTTCATAGAGGGCTCTTGAAATATGTTCCTTCAATGTCTAGTTTGTTGAGGATTTTTAACATGAAGGAATATTGAGTTTTTTTGAAAGCCATTCATGTATGCAGATGATCAGGTGGTTCTGGTTTTTGTTTTGAGACAGAGTCTCGCTCTCTTGCCTAGGCTGGAGTGCAGTGGTATGATGTTAATTCACTGCAACCTCTGCCTCTTGGGTTCAAACGATTCTCATGCCTCAGCCTCCCAAGTAACTGGGATTACAGGTGCTTGCCACCATGCCTGGCTAATTTTTGTATTTTTAGTAGAGACAGGGTTTCACCATGTTGGCCAGGCTGGTCTAGAACTCTTGGCCTGAAGTAATCCATCCGCCATGGCTTCCCAAAGTGCTGGGATTACAGGTGTGAGCCACCACACCTGGCACATGTGGTTTGTTTTATTAGTTCTGTTATGTTGTACATCACATTTATTGATTTGTGTATGTTGAACCAACATTGCATCCCAGAGATAAAGACTTCTTGATCATGGTGGATTAACTTTTTGATATACTGCTGGATTTAGTTTGCTAGTATTTTGTTGAGGATTTTTTGGTCCATGTTCATAAAAAATGTTGGCCTAATGTTTTCTGGTTTAGTTGTAACTCTGTCAGTTTTTGGTATCAGGATGATGCTAGCCTCATAGAATGGGTTCTGGAGGAGACCCCTCTTACTTATTTATTTATTTATTTATTTATTTATTTATTTTTTTGCTGTAGTTTCAGTGGGAATGGTAGCAGCTCTTCTTTATACATCTGGTAGAATTTCACTTTGAATCCATCTGGTCCTGGGCTTTTTCTTGTTGTTAGGCTTTTTATTACTTACTCAGTTTCAGAACTTACTGTTGGTCAGTTCAGGGATTCAGCTTCTTCCTGGTTCAATCATGGGAGGTTGTATGTTTCCAGGAATTTATCTGTTTCTTCTAGGTTTTCTAGCTTGTGTGCATAGAGGTATTTGTAGTAGTTTCTGAGGCCTTTTTTTTATATTTCCGTGGAGTCAGTGGTAGCACCCCTTTTGTCATTTCTGATAGAGTTTATTTGGATGTTGTCTCTTACTTTAGTACTTTAGTTAGTGGTCAATTTAACTTATTAGTTTTCCACTATTGGACTGTGTGGTTATGTCAGTCTCTTCATAGGTCTCTAAGAACATGTTTTATGAATCTGTGTGTTCCTCTGTTGGGTGCATATATGTTTAAGATAGTTAGGTCCTCTCGTTGAATTGGGCCGTTTACCACTATGTAAAGGGCTTGTCTTTCTTGGTCTTTGTTGCTTTAAAGACTGTTTTGTCTGAAATTAGAATACCAACCTCTGCTTTCTTCTGTTTTCCATTTGCTTGGTAGATTTTCCTCCATCTCTTCACATTGAGCCTGCAGATGTGATTGCGTGTGAGATGGATCTGTTGAAGACAACTTACCATTGGCTCTTGATTCTTTATTCAACTTGCCACTTTGTGCCTTTTAATTGGGGCATTTAGCCTGTTTACATTCAAGGTTGATATTGATATGTGTGGATTTGGTCCTGTCATCCTACTGTTAGCTGGTTATTATGTAAACTTGTTTGTGTGGTTGCTTTACAGTGTCGCTGGTGTATGTATTTAAGTATATTTTTGTAGTGGCCAGTAATGATATTTTCTTTCTACATTTAGTACTCCCTTCAGAACCTCTTTTAAGGTGGTGCTGGTGGTCACGAATTCCCTTAGCATTTTCTTTCCAAAAAGGATTTTACTTCTTTGCTTATGAAGCTGAATTTGGCTGGATATAAAACTCTTGGTTGGAAGTTCGTTCGTTCTTTTTTTTTTTTTTAAGAATGCTGAATACAGGTCCCCAGTCTCTCCTGGCTTGTAGGGTTTCTGCTATTTTAAGCCTTATTGGGGGTTCCCTTTATAGGTGATCTGGCCCTTCTCTCTAGCTGCCTTAACTTTTTTCCTTTCATTTTGACCTTAGAGAATCTCATGATTGTGTGTCTTGGGATGGTCATCGTATGTAGCATTTCACAGGGGTTCTCTTCATTTCCTGACTCTAAATGTTGGCTGTGGGCCCTCTAGCAGGCTAGGGGAAATTTTCATGGATGATAGATATCCTGAAATACACTTTCCAAGTTGCTTGCTTTCTCTCCCTTTCAGGGACACCAATGAGTCGTAGATTTGGGTCGCTTTACATAGTCCCATTTTTTACATAGGTTCTGTTCATTCCTCTTTATTGTTTGTTCTTCATTTCTGAATGAGTTTCAAAGAGCCAGTCTTTGACCTCTGAGATTCCTTCCTCAGCTTGCTCCATTCTGCTGTTGATACTTGTGATTGTATTCTGAAATTCTTTGAGTTTTTTAGCTCTATTACCTCAGTTTAGTTCTTCGTTGAAATAGCCATTTTGTCTTTCATCTCCCGTATAATTTTATTGTATTCCTTAGAATCCTTGGACTGGGTTTCAACTTTCTCTTTAATCCTGGTGATCTTCGTTTCTATCCATATTCTGAATTGTATTTCTGTTATTTTAGCCTGGTTAAGAACCATGTTGGCCAGGCGCAGTGGCTCATGCCTGTAATTCTAGCACTTTGGGAGGACGAGGCGGGCGGATCACCTGATGTCAGGAGTTTGAGACCAGACTGGCCAACATGGTGAAATCCTGTCTGTACTGGAAATACAAAATTAGCCAAGCGTGGTGGCATGCGCCTGTAATCCCAGCCACTCAGGAGGCTGAGGCAGGAAAATCACTTGAACCTGGGAGGCTGCAGTAAGCCGAGATCATGCCATTTCACTCCAGCATGGGCAACAAGAGAGAAGCTCTATACAAAAAAAAAAAAAAAAAAAAATGATTGTCGGGGAACTAGTGTGGTCATTTGGAAGTAAGAAGACACCCTGGCTTTTTGAATTGCCAGAGTTCTTGCGCTGGTTTCTTTTTATCTTTGTGGGCTGATGTCCTTTCAGTCTTGGAAGTTACCATCCTTTGGATGAGTTTTTTGTTCTTTTATCCTCTGTGATATCCTTGGGGCCTTGATTATGGTATAAGGTGGGTTTGGTTGACTGGCTTTGTTGCTGGAAGATTTTGGGGGACCATGGCTTAGCTGAAGACTCCCGAGCTGCATGCCCTAACTCTGGGGCGCTGATTTCAGGCTCTAGCTTTGTTCTCTGGGTCCTCCTGATTACTAGAGGGGGTGAGTTGTTCCCAGATAGCTGGTCACAACACTCCCATGAGTGGTGTCAGCCAAAGTGCTTGATGGGAAGATGGCAGTGAGATTTGTGCTGGTTTACTCATGGCAGCAGCAGCAGCAGCCTGGCGGGGTGCGTGCTCGTTGGCCAAGCTGAGGTGTTGGGTGTGCTGGTGTGCTGGCATCCAAGCATGTGTTTGCACCATTGCCAGTGTCAGAGCAGGGGCAGAGATCTTTTGGGCATGGGACTGGTGCCCTCCATTCATACAGGCAGCAGTGGCAGTGCAGCGTTGGGGGCAAGGCCACTAGTGTCAGTGCAGCGGTGGTGTCAGTGGAAAGAAAGATTGGGCACAGGAGGGCACGCAGTTAGCACCCTCTGATGTGGTTTGGTTGTGTCCCCACCTAAATCTCATCTTGAATGTTAACTCCCACGGTTCCCACATGTCATGGGGGGGACCCAGTGAGACATAATTGAATCATGGGGGCAGGTCTTTATCATGCTGTTCTCATGATAGAATAAGTCTTATGAGATCTGATGGTTTTATAAAGAGGAGTTCCCCTGCATTAACTGTCTCTTGCCACCATCCATTAAAACGTGACTTGTTCCTCCTTGTCTTCTGCCATGACTGTGAGGCCTCCCAAGCCAAGTGGGACTTAAGTTCATTAAACCTCTTCTTCTTCTGTGTCTTTATCAGCAGTGTGAAAATGGACAAGTGCAGTAAATTGGTAGCAGTAGATTGGGGCGTTGCTGAAAAGCTACCCAAAAATGTGGAAGTGACTTTGAAACTTGGTAAGAGGGAGAGGTTGGAAAAGTTTGGGGGCTTTAGAAGAAGACAGGAAAATGTGGGAAAGTTTGGAACTCCCTAGAGACTTGTTGAATGGCTTTGACCAAAATGCTGATAGTGATATGAACAATGAAATCCAGACTAACGTGATCTCAGATGGAGATGAGGAACATGTTGGGAACTGGAGCAAAGGTGACTCTTGTTATGTTTTAGCAAAGAGATTGGTGGCATGTTGCCCCTGCCCTAGAGATTTGCACAACTTTGAACTCAAGAGAGATGATTTAGGGTATCTGGTGGAAGAAATTCTAAGCAGCAAAGCATTCAAGAAGTGAGGTGGGTGCTGTTAAACATACTCAGTTTTATAAGGGAGGCACAGCATAAAAGTTCACAAAATTTACAGCCTGACAATGAGATAGAAAAGAAAAACCTATTTTCTGAGGAGACATTCAAGCCAGCTGTAGAAATTTGCATAAATAATGAGGAGCTGAATGTTAATCCCCCAGACAATGGGGAAAATTTGTCCAGGGCATGTTAAAGGTCTTCACGGCAGCCCCTCCCATCACAGGCCCAGAGGCCTAGGAGGCAAAAATGGTTTCGTGGGCCAGGCTCAGGGTTCTTGTGTCATGTGCAGCCTAGAGACTTGGTGCCTTGTGTCCTTTTTGCTCCAGCTGTGACTAAAAGGGGCCAAGGTACAGCTCGGAATGTGGATTCCGAGGGCACAAGCTCCAAGCCTTAGCAGCTTCCATGTGGTGTTGAGCATGTGAGTACACAGCAGTCAAGAATGGGGGTTTTGGAACCTCTGCATAGATTTCAGAAGATGTATGGAAACACCTGGATATCAAGGCAGAAGTTTGCTGCAGGGGTGGGGCGCTCATGAAGAACTTCTGTTAGTGCAGTGTGGAAGAGAAATGTGGGGTCAGAGCCCTCACACAGAGTCTCTACTGGGACATTGCCTCGTGGAGTTGTAAGAAGAGGGCCACCATTCTCCAGACCCCAGAATGGTAGATTCACTGACAGTTTACACTGTGTGCCTGGATCCCTGCATCCCTAGTATGAAACCCACTTGATCATCTGTTCAGGTGGATTATCTGTTTGATAGGTTGTTGGGTTCAGTTAGCTAGCATCTTGTTAGGAATTTTAGCACCTGTGCTCATCAGGGATATTGGTCTGTAGTTTTCTTTTTTGGTTATATCTTTTCCTGGTTTTGGTATTAGGGTGATACTGGCTTCATAGAATGATATAGGGAGGGTTCCTTCTTTCTCTGTCTTGTGGAATAGTGTCAGTAGAATTGGCACCAATTCTTCTTTGAATGTCTGGTAGAATTCTGTGAATCTATCTGGTCCTGGACTTTTTTTTGTTGGTAATTTTTAAATTACCATTTCAATCTTGCTGCTGTTCAGGGTATCAAATAAGCTAGGAGGGTTGCAGCTTGCCAGGAATTTAGCCATCTCTGTAGATTTTCTAGTTTAGGTATGTAAAGGTGTTCATAGTAACCTTGAATGATCTTTTGTATTTCAATTGTGTCAGCTGTAATATCTCCCGTTTTATTTCTTATTGAGCTTGTTTGGATTTTGTCTCTATTTTTCTTGGTTAATCTTGCTAATGATCTATCAGTTTTATTTATATTTTCAAAGAACCAGCTTTTTGTTTCATTTATCTTTTGTATTTTTTTGTTTCAATTTCATTTAGTTCTGCTCTGATCGTGGTTATTTCCTTTCTTCTGCTGAGTTTGGGTTTGGTTTATTCGTGTTTCTCTAGTTCCTTGAGCTGTGACCTTAGATGGTCTGTTTGTGCTCGTTCAGACTTTTTGATGTAGGCATTTAGGGCTATGAACTTTCCTCCTTGCATAGCCTTTGCTATATACCAGAGGTTTTCATAGGTTTTGGCTGTCTTTGTGAGGGAGCCAAGTGTCGGGGGTCTAGTTGGCTGTATTGCTACAACTTTCTCAAATGCAAATATCTTGACCACAGAATCAGAATTTTACTCATCTTTATAATTCTCTCTGTAAGGCTGCACATATCTGTTGAATGAATGAATGAATGAGCCAAAGAAAGTGCATGTAAAACGACCAGACCTAGTGGGTTATGTTGATTATCTGTTTAGGTCATAATGCTGCCTGTGTTTTCCTATGTATTTATAAAATGGAAAGGACTTTGGTTTTGTTTGCCTGTTTTTGGAGTAACTTGAGAAATTGTTTTACATTTATTTTTATTTATGTAGTAACTAGGAGACTTTACTGTATACAATGCAAAGATTATTATTTGTGAAATTATTTCTAGCTATCTAACAATATCAATGTTTAGTCTAGTTAATAAATTACCTATACAGGGTATACCAGAGCTTAATATCTTTGAAAAGTTTTGGACTTATCCAAAATATATTTAATTTGGTTTACCCCAAACTGTGTGTTGAAATACAAAGTTAATATATACCATACAAATTTAAAAACAATTTAAAATATTTCTTTACTATAACTTATACTCTTTTATTTTATCCCTTAAAATGAAACTTAAAAAATACTATTGAAGATTATAATATTCAAAGTAAGCCTTGTTCCTAAAATGAATTTTATAATAGATGTCTAGCAAAGCTGCTATGTTAATAATGCAAAAATGCTGTAATTTTCTCCCAAATTAGCAATTACTGTGAAAAGCAACATTTTATTTCTGCCAAGAAATAAAATTATTGTGTTCTACATCAAATTCTGCAAAAATCTGTTAAAAACTCTGTAAGTTAGGTGACTTTACAATTTCTTTAACTAAATGTATGAAAACAATCAATTATGAAATAAGTAGTAACTATATATTGCGTCTGAGACTTGATTTTCTGTTTATATACTTACTAAATCCTTAAGTTGTAGTTTTAGGTTCAAAATATAAACTCAACTTCAACTTCAGGAATGCTTTTCCCATTATATGAGACTGCCTCAAACCTCATTTATGGTTTAGAAATGTCTTTATTATGTTATCAAGGTAATCTCTACGGCACCTAAATTGTTTATACTATTGCATCTCAGAATATTTGCTATTAGTCAATTAGAGTATCTGACAATATTAGATATTTAAGATATTTTTTCTATGCCATTCTCTCATTACTAGGTGAAAATGAAATTTTTTTATATGTTTGACTGTGATACATCTTCATTATGCTCTTCTGTTGCTTACAAATAGAAACCTTTATTGTTCTCCAGTTTGCTTATCAGTTAACATATTAAGTTCTAAAAGCATGGACCATTCTCTTCTTTTCTTTTCTTTTCTTTTTTTTTTTTTGAGACAGGGTCTCCTTCTGTGGCCCAGGCTGGAGTTCAGTGGCGTGATCACAGCTCACTATAACTCCAAAATCCTAGGCTCAAACCATCCTCCCACCTCAGCCTCCTTAGTAGCTGAGACTGCAGGTGCATGCCACTATGCCTAACTAATTAAAAATTTTTTTTTTTTTTGTAGAGACAGGGTCTTGCTGTATCATCTAGGCTGGTCTTGAATTCCTAGCCTCAAGTGATACTCCAAAACTGGCCTGCCAAAGTGCCCGGATTACAGGGGTGAGCCAACCATGGGCAGCCATCTTCAGCCTATTTTAAGTTAGCAATTTTATTAAAATACATTGTAAATATAACTAGCAGTCATTTAGCTGTAACAACTATTCAGTGAATTGTAATGTATATTTCATTACTGGTTATTAAGTCATTGCTGAAGGCATTCTCATTGTTTTTCATTTTCTCCTAGCACTTTCATTCACTGTAGTTCTTGAAACTTTTAGACTTCACTCTCTCACAACTCCTTCTTGCTCTCTCTGTACTATTTCATTGATGGTAGTAAAACAGACGACTTGGATTTTAGTCTCCATCTGTCAGTATTCAGAATCTACCATAAAACCTAGCATTAACAATGGTCATATGATCTGATGTAATTGATGTGACTTTTAAAAAATGCTGTTTGCTCCAGTAATAAGATTATATGCAGCAAGTAATTTCCTTATTAATAGTTGTATTTTCAAATCAACTTTAGATCCTGATAGCACATGACATTTTCCCTTCAATATGAGTTTGAAAGATGAGGAAGTTGACAAGAACGAGAAGCCACTGGAATACTTTGTTGCTTGTTAGATTTAGTGCAGTTTACAAAGAGTATGGACTTTGTTTAGGCAGTGTACAGGAAAAGTCTAATTCAATGTTTTATAAAGCACTTAGAGGTTAAATAGAACTTTTGGAATAGATTTTTTTGGCCAAGTGGTTAGGCTTTCAACAAGTGCTATAGAAGCAAGAATTATATAAGCATCTGCAAAAGCCTCTATATAATGTCTCGCTAGCCCATTTTTAATAAACAGGACTTGAGTCAGCAGAAAGGGCATTCCAATACTGCAGTATGAGAATCTTCTTATAATCTTTTTATTATCTACTTTTGAATAGAATCTATTATTAGTTGTAGAGATTTAAATACCCTGTCCTTTGCGTATTCCTTAGATTGAAAACAGGACAAGATTACAGTGAAAGCAGCAGCTTAGGGTATGAAATTCTAAATCCAAATACATTTCAACTCCAAATAATCTCTGGGTCCAGAAAGCCAGTTGCACTGACTCAGGAAGAAGTTTGTCATGCTTTTCCACCAGACATACTCACACTTCGAGTCATTTATTTAATTCAATTCAATGAATAACTGCTGTGTGCTTTTCCCTCTTTGTAGCTCTGGGGATGTAATAATATTCTGGTTTCAATTCCTGTATTTGTGAAGTTCACAATTTATTCAGGGCTGTAGGTGATTCTACAGATAATTTCTGATAGAATATGAGACTAGCTATTATCATAATATAAGCAAAGTGCTGTGTGAATAGAGTAAGTAGGAGTGAAAGAGCTTTTTCCTTAGGCTGGATATTGTAGGAAAAAAATTAAATTTCTTCAGTTAATAGACAAGTGGAAAGATAGAGAGGACAGAATGAACAAAGGCCATATGCCTTGTTGAGGAAACAGAGAGTAATTTGATGTGGTTAGTGCCTGTGAGTGTTGAGAAATGAGACTAGAAAGATAATTTGTTACTAGATTATGAAGGACCTTGAAAGCTTTGTGGTAATTTGCTCCTAATCATCTGAGCAGTAGGAAATCATGGAATGATGTGAAGAAAGAGTGGTGTTGGGTAGTTACCTAAGAAACTGTTTGTCTAACAGACAGATGTCTCTTTCAGTGTTTGTCTGAAAGAGAATGTTTGTTGTCCGTTTTCTGGTCCTTTGGCTAGAGAGAATGGCTGGAGCCTTTTTTTTTTTTTTTTTTTTTTTTTTTTTTTTTTGACTTTGCCTGTTGGTGTTTCTGGGTTGCCCGCTTCTCCAGTAACATCCAGTCCAGGATATATTAAGTAAGAATCATAGTGTTAGTCCGGAGATCCCTATTCTGTATGCTTTCTTCTCTCTGCCTTTCAGAATCTTATGTTTGTTTTGTATGTGATATCCAGGGTGCTTGGCAGTATTTAACCAGAGAGAGAGACACAAGTACCTCCACTCATCTTGTCTGGAATTAGAAATCTTGAATGGACTTTAAAAAATGTTATAGAAGTAAAATATACAACTAGTGTAATACATGATCTTAAATGCCTATTTTAATAAGTGTATATTTCTCTGTAATAATCAATATAAAGCCTTTTTATTCCCCCACATAATGGCTTCCATTCCTCATAGGAAGCCACTGTTAGGATTTTTATCACCATAGATTGCCTTGCCTTTGCTTGAAGTTACCATAAAGTGAATCACATAGTATGTGTCTGGATAGTTCTACTTAACGTACTTTTGAAATTGAAGATGATTTGTAAAATACCGTGTGTGTGTTTTTTTTATTTTTAAAATTTTGCCGTAGAATAATATAAGAATAGTGCTGCAGGAAGGAAGTTAATTTTGTAGTCGATATAGTAGCCATTTTGGGTTTGGGGGTTGTTTGATGGTTCAGTACAGAAGTAGGTGCATGGAGATGCTGAATTCCCCACAGTTGTCATCAGTCTGTTAATAAAGCAAAGCCATATGTATTAGAATGTAACTGCAGTAAGAAAAACTTTGCAGTGTTTCAGAAGGAAGAAGTAGAAGAAGGATATTTATAGGGCTTTGGGATCTGCGCTTAAATGGTTTAAGGTGGGCTTTTTAAGACAGGCAGCTTATGTGGATTAGGCAAATTCTGTGACGGAACAGTTTAGGTTTGTTGGACACTAAGGCAAGAGTCTTAAAGTGAGCTGTTTATCCAGGTGTATGGACTGTTGTCTCTGATAAATTGATCTGTGAGAATTTCTTGAAGCAAGCAGTAGGTTATTTTTTTGGTTTATAGTCTTATCTTTGCCAGGCAAAGATTTCCTTTAACAAACTAGTAAGTCATGTTGACACAGATGGTCTCAGTTCTCAGAGATAAGAGGTTGTTGATGAATTTGAGGTTTTTAAGGCCACTCCAAGGTAATGGAAATGGGATGAGAATGGAAGAGCTATTATATAAGGGACCAATCAGGGGTGTGTGGAGAACAAAATCAAGAGAGCCTGTTTTCTCGGCCTGATGGGGCTTCCTTCTGTAGACTCTTTTTGTTTACTCTGGCATGTACTCTTCAAAGACTTTTCATAGATATTTCAGATGGAAAAGACTCTAATGTTACCACAGCCAGAATCTTCTGTTTGAGTAAGAACCCTTTTTGTAAACATCAGTATTAAATAATAGTTGTTGAGCCTCTTCTTAAACAATTTAGATAGGGAACTTGCTTTCTCGGGAGACAGCCAATTGTAGCTTTAGAATGCTTTGTTTGTTGAGAAAATGTTTCATATATGGAGCTGAAAACTGTTCCTTTGAAATGCTTAATAGTGCTTGCTTTCCTCCCTCTGGAATCTCATGGTATAAATACCTTCCAAGTTTCGCATATCAGCTGAACAAATATTTGAGGTGGGCGTTCACACTGGACTCTCTTTCTAGGCATCTATTTCCAGCTCTTTCAGCAGTCATCATGCCACAGATTGGTAGAGTCTCACTATCCTGATTTCTGTTCTCTGCTTTGCTCTCCAGTTTGTCGGTGTCACCATTAATACCTGCAGTGTTCAAGTTGAATATTATTCTCCAGATGCATTCTGAACAGGGAGGAGTGAAAGTATTACCTTTCTTTCTGTGTACCAGACTTATATTACTTAAAGTAACAAATTGAAACAAGCAACAACAACAACAACAAAAAAACTTCTTTTTAGCTTTTCTAATAGCTTCATCATGGTTCACTTGGTTTCAGCATTGCTAGGCATAGTTTACAGTGATTGAGAGTTTCAGAAGATGAGGTGAAATTGTTCATGTGCATGATGCCAAGAAGTATACTGTCCCTGTTTACTAATTAAACAAACAAACAACAGCCATGCAATGGAGGTAGCAGTGAGGCTATCTTACTGTTTGTTTAACTTAAACCGTAGTATAGGGAAGAACTGCTGAGATTCTTTCATGTTGATTCCCCAAATGATTATAGAATCTCATTTTAGTTGCATAGCTTGCTATTATTAGGGAAGAAAGTGTCTTTCTAAACTCTTTATGAATTCAAGAATGTTGTAGAGGAAGTATCAGGGGACATTAGTATAGCTATAAACTTTAAAGAGATTTGTGACTTGAGCCTAATTAATTATAGATTTCAATATTACAGAAATAGAGGTAAAACAAATAACATATTCCAACTACTCTATACTTTTAATTTCCTTTTCTGAACCCTTCTAAGTGGGAATTTTTTCTTCAAATTTAATGTACTTTGGGTTGCAGTTGAGTTGGAGAATTTGAAGCTGGTCTTGTTTTTAACATTTTAAAAATATTCATTAGTGATATTGAAAATAACAGCTTTGGGCAGCCTTGCTGTCTTTGGCTGTTTGGGTTGCTATAAAGGAATACCGAGACTAGGTGATTTTTAAAGAAAAGAGTTTTATTTGGGTCACCATTCTGCAGGCAGTACAAGAAGCATGGCACCAGCATCTGCTTCTGGTGAGGGCCTGGAGCTGCTTCCACTCATAGCGGAAGTTACGGGAAGCCGGCATGTGTAGCAATCACATGGCGAGTGAGAGGAGGAAGTGCCGGAGTCTCTTAAATCATGGGAACTAATAGCGGAAGAACTCATTCATTACTTGGGAGGGTGGCACCAAGTCCTCCATGACCCAAACACCTCCTGTCAAGCCCCACCTCAAACTTCAACATGATATTTGGAGGGGACAAACAAACATACAAGCCATAGCACTGTATTCATTAGCTCAGTCGCTCAGCAGAAGTTTACAGAGTGTCTGCTGTATGCTGCCTTAAGCAGTCTGGCTTGGCACTGCAAAACAAGTGATGAACAAAATAGATAAAGTTATAACCTCAAAAAGCTTCTATTTTAGCCAGGGGACACACAGTGAAAAAGCAAATATGTGAGGTGGTAGTAAATACTTTGAGAAAAGTAAAGCAGAGTGATAGAAGGTTGAGGAGAATGCTTTTTTATAGTGTTCTGAGAAGGCCTATCTGAAAAGAAGTCATGTAGGCAGAGACCTGAAGGAAATGAGAGAGTGATTTATATAGTATCTGGAAGATGGAACAGCAAGTGCAGAGGCCCCAAAGTGGAAACATTCTTAATGGTTTTTTGGGTTATTTTTTGGAATAGCAAGGAAGCCAGTATGATTGTAGTAATGAGAGTGAGGAAGACAGTGGTAGATATGGTGACAGTGACAGGGTGCTGTGCTGTGGGGCAGGGGCAAGAGCATAGGTTGACATGTGTTCTATGTAAGGTCTTGTAAACTCTGTTAGGGACCTTGAATTTTAATCTTAGTGATGTGGAAGCCATTTGAAGGATATCAAGCCAAAGAGAGAGAGAATCTGACATTTTAAAAATTACTTGCTTTTGAGAAAGATAGCTACATAGCTTTATTGGTTATTTGTTCTCATTCAGTTTATGGCAACTGCTAAACTAGACTGTAACGCTGGTTCTCCACAGAACACATAAATACCAACTAAAGGAAACTTTCTTTCTTCTTTTCTTTTCTCTTTCCTAACCTACCGCCCCTGTGTCTGTCTGTACATCCAATCCTTCCCCTCTTTTTCCTTTTAGCAGCAGATACATGATGCTTGGGATGTAAAAAGAATGAGCTTTGTTTCCTCCTGTATTGACCTAACTTTGCTATCAGAGAGTTTTACAATAGGAAGGATCATTACTTCTTACGTTTGAATTTGTAGATAAATTGGGAATCAAAAGGGTTAAGTAATTTGCCCAAAAGCACATAACAAGTTAATCACAAAGCAGTTAGAATCCTTTGTTAATCCTATATTCTTTAAAAAAAAAATAGCCCTTATTGTTTGGATCACTTATTATATAACTTATTAGGTTTCTCTGTGGCATCTTATATTTTATACCTTTATTTTATTAGTGTATTATTATTATTTACATCGTTGTATTTTCATGACCCATTTCTTGAAAGATAATTTAAAATGCCCTGGGGGCATGATTTTCTTTTTTTTCTTGGACCTTCTTAACAACAGGAATTGGAGCCATAGTTACCAAAACAGTTATATTAAAGAAAGAGTACAGAGACATTGATTTGATGATGAAAGGAAGCACTGCTGGAATGTTTTCTTAGCTTCTTAGGATGAGTGGAGTTTCACAGTGGTATATTTGTTTAAAATAAAACAGATTTACTTGGAACAAAAACTAATTAAACAAGAAGACTGCTCAAATTTTTGTTATGGAAAACCAATCCAAAATCTATTCATTTTTATGAAACCATTTGTAGAAATCAGAATGACTATAGTATTCCATTAAATTAGATTGATGACCTAACAGTAATGTGTAGTGTATATAAATAAAATTTTTTATAAACTGAGTAAAATATTTTCTTGTATGTAACCAATTTTGGTGGGTAATATTCAGAGCTACCAGACTTACCTTTAAAATGATTCTTCACAAAGTGCTGATAGCTTGCTCTCATAAAAGTTTCTCAGAAGGCTGAATTCGAACATCCTTGAGCATGACTCTGTGTGATAGAGTGGAAGAAACAAGGTCTTTGTGCATCTCTTCGATATTTAGTGGGTTTTTGTGCATCTATCCTGTGTAATACTGCTTCAGCCCAATGATGATGGCAGGTGGGCCATCTTCAGTCCGTCAGATTTTCTAGGTATTACAGAAATAGCTTTTCTTTTGGTTCTCATCCCCTCCTTCATGCTTTATGACTTACATATTATCAGGTAAAACTCTGCTGCCTTTCTTGCTAGCGTATTTTGAATCTCTGTGCTGTGACGTAACAGAGGCATCCATTTTTCACTACTTGTTTTCTTATATTTTGGAAGTTTGGATTTTAGATTCCAGTTAAGTACTCTTTAAAGATACTCATATTATACATGGTTGGATCTCTCAAATTTTAGCTGTGAGTCTAACAAAAATAGTTACCCTTTGTACCTAATTAAACCAGATTGTAGAGACAGGAGTGTTAATTCCTATTGTCTCAGTACTTCTGATGTAGTAGAATATTGCATAATGTTTCCCTAAATTTTCAGTAAATAATAAATTACTATTATTGCATATATATGGTATATTTTGGTATATATTTGTGTGTTTACTGTGTATTTTCATTTGAGAGCCTAATAGTGTTCTCTGCATTTATGTTGTCAATAAGTCAATTAAGGAAGCAAAGGAAAATAAAGTGTTATTTTTCATGAGCAGCATTCTCTTTTGCAGTGCTTTCCTCAGGAAATGAAAGAAAGATTTTTCATAATCTAACAACATCCAATTAGATATTAAAATATTGGTTTTAAGTAAGCCAATTAAGAAAGTACCCTTCAAACTTTTTTCATGACTTTGCTGTTATCAAACAGATGTCGGAGTCATAATATGAATACTTAAAAAGGGTTTGAAATGTCAATAGAAGAAGCTTCCACTCTGAAATTCTATTTGCAGGAGTGGAGAAAAGATAACAGTATTATCAATTTCGTGTTGCTCATACTGAAATGTGGATTTTAATACAAGATGTTAATATACTAATAAATATTTCATAACTTGAAAATAATTATGCCTTCTGTATGGATGAAACAAACTACATTGAACTCTTGATTGTACAAATATGATCATGAGCATTTTCTAAGCACTCTTCCATTGTACAATGACATTTTAGAAAATTAAAGTACTTCTAGAGAAGCATGTATTTCAGCTATCAACTTTATTCTTTTACTATTTTGTCCTTTTAAATTTGGGAAGTTAAGTTGTAGGGCACATGAAGTTGATTCAGCCATCCAGAGCAACATAAAGAACTGATAATTAGAGAAATGCTACTTCTGATCAGAGTCATAAGTTATCATTTGTTGCTATAAAAGGGAGTATACTTTATGGGTTTTGGACTCTATATTTTTTTCTGAGTGCTGACTTTTTTTGAGTTACTATGTCTCAAAGCTTTATCACCATTGGTTAGTAGTATACTAAAAGTCTGTGAAACTAACCTAATTTTATGTCAGATAGTATTTTTTGAGATGCAGCCACTTTCATAATGCCTACATAAAGTAATTGAACTGGTAATGTCAATGCATATACAGCTGAAAATGCTTATGCCAAGCTATTCTCAATAAGCATTACAATTTACATTTAAGAAATCTGAAATTTGGTTATGTTGGACTTTTGTTTCCTGTCCTGTACTTCTGCAATAAGCATTGTAGTAAAGAGTCCCATCATGTCTTTTCAGCAATTGAGTACAGGAGAAGAATGTGTAAGTTTTGGGCCTTATGTTTTTTAAACCTATATTTTTTATATTTTAGCAAGTCATTTTTGATCATCTGTTAGGACAAACACCACCACTAAATACCAGAAATCAAAGCACAAGTCATTTTTCTGTCTTGATATTTTCCCAGGCCTGTAGGGGAAATGACATGTAAGTAGACAACAGCCATGCAGCTTGGTGACAATCAAATATAATGTTGAATGTACTTCTGTGGGAGCAAAGATGGAGCAGCAGCTTATTGCCTAGATAGGAGATGTGGAAAGGGAAATGGAAAAGCTTAGATGTTTACATTTAAGTGAGAATTTGACATGTGCATCACTGGGTGTATGAATTTTCTACAGCTGCCACAACAAAATGCCACAAACTGGGTAACTTTAAAACAACACAAATTTGTTCTCTCACAGTTCAGGAGGCTGAAGTACAAAATCAAGAGATTATCAGGGTTGGTTTTTTTGGAGGTTCTGAGGAAGGAAGCCAAGCGTTCCTTGGCTTTTATTAATAGATGCCCCACTCCAGTCTTTGCCTCCATCTTCACATTCCCTTCTTCTGTGCTTCTCTGTGTGTCCTTTTCTGTCTCTTGTAAAGATGCTTTCATTGGATTTTGGGCCCACCTAAATCCTTAACTAATTAAATCTGTTTCCAAATAAGGTCACACTCCAAGTTAATTTTTGGAGGAGGACATGATTCAATCTCATTACACGGGGCAGAGTAGCATAAGAAAGTAAAGAAAATACCCAAAGGCCTAGAGGCATGTAGAGTTATTGGTAGATTCAGGGTAATAAATGTAGAGGAAATGGAATAAATGGAGTGCAATTGGAGGAAATACTGAGAAAGTTGATTGGGAATAGAATGAGAAAAACCTTTGTGCCACAGAAGATGTTTAGACTCTGCTGTAGGCATTTGGGTACCAGAAGCCTGTAAACCTTTGAGGTGCATGAGCAGATATGTATTTTAGAAAAGTGACACCAGACTGAAAGACTTAAAAGACTAGTTTGAAGACGGAAGTAACATAGAATGGCTTCCTAAATGAAAGTGTGGTAGTGATTTCAGAGTGATGATTATTAAGCCTCATCTGTGGTTCAGCGAGCAGTGTTAAGAGAGGGTGGAAATGATTTTGAGAAAGCTTTTGGAAGCAAGTTGATAACATATGCCATAACTAACAATTTTGGTGGGGAAGAAAGATTTTTAAATAAAGAATTGGGTTAAACAGTCAATCAGTGTTTATTTAATAATGCTTTCTGTCTAGCATTAGTCTAGATACTTTGGAGATTATAATCATGACTTCTATTTCAAGATCTTTATGAGATTCCTGGAGTCATGATACTGATAAAAGTGAAACAGAAAACAATCCAAATCAGTGTGTAAACTTGATGATTCTGACTGATAAATACATGAGAATTTCAGATTAGAAAAAGATCTGTGTGGAGTTAGGTGCTATAAAAAGGGTTTCCTGAGTCTTATGTATAGTAAATTAACAACTTCTGATCTAAATTGACAAAGTAGTACTTAATTTAGATTTGATAAATTATATTTGAATTGGTTCAAAAGAAGATAGAACTCCAACTAACAGTTATCATTACGACTGGAAGGCAGATATAAAAATGGTGTTTTTATACAGGAAAGAGCCTGACTAGAAGAGAGAGGATAGCCAAATGTTAGATTGTATTATGTTTGGGAAGGTATCCTGCATCCAACATAACCTATCTTGGAAGATCAGGTAGGTAAATTTGTATTCCCTGCACAGCTAATTAGTTACTATTGGAAAAAAGTTTTTTGTTAGTAATATTAGCTCAACAGTAATATGTAGTTCTTGTATTTTTTAGAAAATAAAAGACTGGAGGAGTGCCAATTTGAAAGCTTTTATCCCAATCGAAGTATGAGATGAGTCCTGCTAGAGAAATTAGATTTTGTATATTTTGACTATTTCACATATTTCCTCGCTCTTCTTTAGCTGATTGAACTAGCTCTGGTTAATCCATATTCTTACATGTATTTTATGCCTTCTTCATTTTTCCCCTCTGACTTCCTCATTATTCCCAGCCAGAATTGAGCTCCAGACGAAACTCCCATTGAGACATTTATATACTCCATATCTAAGAGCATGGGGAAAGCCTGAATGATGTGAAAATGTGGACGACGATGATGATGATGATAAATACCTCTAAAGTGTTAGGAGCTTTGTGTGTTGTCTCCTTCAGTCCTTATATGAAATTGCCACTATTATCTCCCAATTAGGTAAGGAAAATATGGCTTCGAGAGGTTAGGTAGCTTAATTTAAATAGGGTTCCACTGGAACTAGACCGATCTAACTGCGTAGTCCAGATTCCTAATCACTTTAATATAGCAGACTGGCTCACCTACATCTTTTCCTTGTTGCAATCCATTAAATTATGGCATTCAGATTAAGCTTCCTAAAACGACATTTTTGCAGTTATCACATCTCCTTTCTGTTCAAAAGTCTTCCGTGCCTTGCTTATACTTAACAAAATTTGTTATTTCTCTCCTATTCCAGGGTCCCTCCAAATGTACTGACAGCCTCTTCCCTCCCGGTGGACTTCCTACAGTCTATACTGTTTTTTACCTTAGTGCTTTCCTCCCTGCCCTTTTCAAAGTCCTGCCTCCTTTTTCTTCTGTTTACTGAAATCTTACTTTAGGTTTTATCTGGAGGCTAGAATCATCCTGTGATGATCTCTCCCAAGAAACTTTGTTTGTTTCTCCACCCTTCCTCTTCATTGAATAATGCTTTATTTGCTACCACTTATGCTACCTAATTTTTTGCTTGGCTTGTAGTTTAGATAATATACAGTTATTTAAGCTGGAGTGTAAACTTAAACTTCGTGAAGTCAGAAATAATTATTTCCTCATTTTTGTGTTTTCTTAGTATAGGGCCTCGTGCTGTTTCAGCCTAGATAAAATGAAGAGTGGGGGTGGAAATGAGTTCGGACCCAACAAGGGCCTTCATTCTACAATGAGTAATCAATCTGCGGCTTAAAATCAGCAGATTCATTGAATGGTCCAGAAATTCCTATGGCAGGAAAATATATAGCTGACATGAAAAAGGAAATAGTTGTTTACCTCTCCACTGTCATTTTTCCAGTTATGTTCCAGAGGTTGGCTGAGCAAACCCCCAGGCTACTTATTAAAATGCAGATTCCAGAAAACAGGATCCAGAAATACACCTTTGTAGCAAGATTCCCAGGTTATTTGAGTGAAATTTCTACAGGATCCTTATATATAGGCATAAAAATGCAGAAATCATAAATGTGCAGCTTGGTAATTTGCATGAAGTGAATCTGTATGTGTGTGTGTATATATATATATATATAAAACTAGCACCAAAGCAAGAAATGGAATTTTGTCTGCATTCCAGAATTTCACTTTCCTTTGCAGTTAACATATCTTCCACCCAAGTCACCCCTCAAGGGTTTCCTGAGTTTTCTGTATAGTAAATTAAGAACTTCTGATCTAAATTCAGGCTTATCTCTGATAATGTAGAAATTAAAACAGTAGTCCCCAAACTACTACCTCCATTTTCTTCGCTTTCCCTTTTTCTTGTCCTCTCTTCTCACTACCATCATTTTCCTTGGCAATAAAAAGTAATGAAACATTTCTCCTGAAAAATTCCTATAAGATTTTCCTCGATGTTGACCTACTTCAGCTGAGGCAATATCTTAAGGGTTCTCTCCCTTCTTTTGTAGGATTCCTAGAATTTCTTCATTAGGCATAGAAGATTCTGCTCTTTTTTTCAAATATTATTTAGAAGACTGAAAGGATGAACATAATTTCAAAGGATCTATGCCATTGATAATTTAGTTTACTTTTTCTAAACCAAAAGCTTATCTCGGAAAAGAGGTTAGTTACTAGGTTTTAGAGAAACAAGAAGGTATGTGTGTGTGTGTGTGTGTTTATTGTATGTATATATATTTGTATAAATCGCATTAAGCATTAAGATTCTTAACTTTGGAATTTGTGATAGTTCAGCATCATACTTAGAGAATTTACCATTGCACTGTATAGACATGGTTTACTAAGCAAATTAAAGATATAACCTGTTTTGTCTGATCTGCTCAAGAAAATAACTTTTCGTGAACAATAGTGTCTTATTTATATCCATAAAAATAATGCTAATTGCAAATGTATTTTACCTGTATATTTAAGCTTTCCACTTGAGAATTATAGTTGACAATTAGAGTTACTCTACAATTTCAGAGTATATTTTAAAATATATAGCTTCCTCCTCCCTGCCATCCCCAGTTTGATTGTCAGGTTTTTACTATAGTTTTAGGAACTGAAAGGAAATAATAAACAAGACACTAACTTTATGAACTTGATAAATATTATTTTTGTGATTTGTTCAGACCTTGATTTTTAATGTTTTCCTTCCAAGAAGAAAAAATATTAAGTTGCTGTGCACAGTTTCTTCACATAATTTTTATTTTCTAGGATTGAATATATCTTATTAATAGTATTTTTAGAAAATACAATCTTATTTTACAAATATTGAAAAATATTTCAAATAAGTAATAGCTTATTTGAAAAATAAGATTAGAGGCTCTTAAGGGACTTCTAAAGGTTATGTAATTCATTCCTCATCTTCAGACATAATCCTTGTTTTAATGCTTTTGTTCAGAGTACTCATGCTGTTGATTCTTTTAGCAAACTATCTTTGTATTATCGTTTTTCTCTTTAACTTCTGTCACTACCTGTTCATTACACTTAACCTGCTCTTTTCAGAACCATTTGAAACCTCATAAAAACATGTAACAGTTCTAAAACCAAGATCTTCAACTTGAAATTCACATCATTGAGTTTAACTTCAGTTTCTCACCTTCTCTTATTCCTGCTTATTTTGATCTTTATTCCTTAGCTGTTTTCTTAGATCTCTTTTATGTTCCCATTTCCATCACCCCTTTTAAAAGGATTTACGTGGTCTCCAAAGGACACTAAGATTTCCTGCTCCAGAATCTCAATCATCCTTCTTTTCAACCGTATCTTCCTTGCCAATCCCCAATCCTTTTAAGCTTTACTGTCTGCTTTGCTGCTACTTGTAAAATACTGTAGAAAGTCAGAAATAACGTTTTGATTTAATACATTCCACAGCATTTGTTCCTAAAGTTTCTCAACTGCACACCTTTATTCTCGTCTTCACAGGTCACAGTAAAGGTCACTTTAGATGACGTTATTTCCTGTGTGAACTGCTAGAAGAGTTATCTGTGTCCATTAAGTTTCTTCATTTCTGGTTCACTCCACAGCACAGTTCAGTCTGGCTCCTTTATTCGTAGCTCCATTGATAATTACACTCTCTAAGGTCACCAGGTATTTCCATGTCATTAAATCAGATGGATGTCCACAGCATTTATAAGTAATTCTTATTTTTCTAGTATATTGCAAACTTGATGGCAACAGTAAATATTTTTGCTTTTCTTTAAAGAACATGTTGATCCCAAATAATCCACAAATGCTTTTTTGTAAAAGTCGTAAAAGATTCAAAGAATACGCAACTATATAAAAGAAAACATAAAAGCCTCCCTTTCGTTATTCTCTTCCCAATTTATCATACTCATTCCAAAGGTAACACTGGTTTACAGTTTAATGTGGTCTCTTCTCATTTCTTTTCTATGCTTTTCCACACATATTTACACTTGCAAGTATATATAATACATGTGTTTAATTTACATGCGTGTAAGCATTTCTAGTTAAAATTAACATTTTTAAAAGTAAAATCTAAGCGTACTGTTGCTATTATTGTTCAAAAGAATGCTGACAATAAACATAAGGCATTAGTAGCATCGATTAAAAGATTTTAAGAAAACTAGCATAATTTTGTCAGTTGTAATAGATGTATTAGTTTGCTAGGGCTGCCGTAACAAGTACCACTGACTGGATGGTTCCAACAACAGAAAATGTATTTGCTCAAGATTATGAAGCCTACAGGACCCACGAGTCAACAGGGCGAGTTTGTTCTGTGGTCTTTCTTCTTGGATTGTAGATGGCTGCCTTCTCCTCCCTGCTTCTTCCCATGGTCTTTACTCACTGCACGTCTGTGTCTTGATCTCTTTTTACCAGTCATATCGGATTAGGGCCCATCCTAGTGACCTCATTTAATGACCTCTTTAAAGACTCTACCTTTTTAAAGACTCTCTTACCAAATAGTCATATCCTGAGGTACTGGGGGTTTAGGACTTAAGAATTTTTGGGAGGGACTCAGTCAGCCTCTAACAGAGCATTAATATTCAGTTGACACTTGTTCAACATATTTCTCATGAAAATAATTGGTCACTTATTCACACCCTTGGTCTCGTTTGAAAAGTACTTAAGCAAATACCAGTTGCATGTTAATGGCTTACTGATTTAAGTTTTATTTTAGTGAAAGTGCACCTTGAAGGATATTACCTCTTCATTGAAGCTACAGACGTCTTACACAATTAAGAACAACTTTCAGTAACGTCTACTTCATGTACTCAGCATGAGATACGTTATTGGTGGTACAGAACATTTTGAAGACAGTCTGTATAAATTGCATTGTACAACTTAAAATGCTCTATTATTGGAATATGAGGATAGAATTGTGTAGTTCTTTACCTCAAACACACTTATAAAGGATTTGAATGATTAATCCATAAAGTAAATTTGTGTAAATAACAAGTGTACCAGTATATATGTTGTTTCTAAATTTTGATTTTTGAACCCCAATTTTATTGAAGTTATTATGCCATCATCTAAAGATAGAGGGTTGTAAAAAATGACATCTCATCACTATTTCCAGCCAGAAAGTGTTTTAATTATCAGAAATTTCTACATTACAATACAGGCACTACATTTTATATAGTAGTTATATTTGGTAGTTTGTAACTGCTGGAAGTGGTTATTAAAGAGAAACTTTAGAGGTGATACTAACATGGTTCTGAAATAATTGTACTAATGAAGAATTGTGAGCTATCTTAAAACATCTGGTATTAATCCAGATGTTTCAGTACTACATAATTTCCAAGGTTATACTTTTTTCTTAGTAGGAATGCTAAATATATAATTTCTTGTCCTCTGTCTGCTAGTTTAAGGTTTCTTTCAGTTTGTTCAGTTTGATAAAGAATCAGTAAACTTAATTGAGAAGATGAATGTTCAAAAGAAAGATGTATATTAAACCCAGAGAATGTCTAAAGTGAGAGCTATATAACCAATTCTAGTAGATACTGGTTTTCTATTTTCAGATATTCAGAACTGAATTTTGCATTTTATTGTTAATAGCTCTCTTGGTAGGATTTCTTCCTCTTTGTACCTCTTTATAATTTTAAACTGGATTATTTTGGAAACTATGATACAACAATAAAAGCATGGAATTGCACATTATACAACTCTGCATTTGAATGCAGATGCCCCTTGACACTTCTTGATTAAGCAAGTTACTTTACCTTTTCTGTAAAATGGAAGAATCTGTACACCTCAAGGTTTTTTTTCTGTTTTGATAATTAAATTAAATAATCTTTATACAGTCCACCCTAATCCAGGACAATCACTGAGTGCTTGAAATCTCAGATAGTAGCAAACTCTATATATATTGTGTTTTTTCCTAAACATGCATACCAGGATGAAGTTTAATTTATAAATTAGGGACAGTAAGAGATGAACAGCAATAATTAATAGTAAAATAGAACAATTATAACAATATTCTGTAATAAATTATATTATGTCGATGTGGTCTATGGTCTGTCTCTCCTTTAAAATACCTAATTGTACTATACCCATTCTTCTTCTTCCTGTGATCTGTCAACCTGATAACTGAGTGGCCCACTAAGTGACTAATGGGAGGGTAGCATGTACAGTGTGGATATGCTGTACAAAGGCACGATTCACACCCCAGGGAGGACACAACAGGATGGTGTGAGATTTCATCACACTACTCAGAACAGCCTGCAACTTAAAGCATATGAATTGTTTGCTTCTGGAATTTTCCACAGAATATTTTCGGACTGTAGTTGACAGCAGTTAGCTGATACCACAGAAAGTAAAACCAAAGATAAGGAGGGACTACTGTACATTTCCTGATGTAAAAAATAAAAAATTATTTCACATTTTTCTAGCAGTAGTCTCTGTTTTAGAAAAAAAAAAAAATGCTTCCAGATTATAAATGTAAAACCCATGGGCATACTTTTCTGTGGATATGATGGAACAATTCTCATTTGGTTCTCCTAACGTTTTCCAAATAATATTTCCATGAAAACATATCTCTTTTTAGTATTGAGGTATGATTTATATACAAAAAAAAAGCAAAGATCTTAAATATGCAATGTAAAATGAGTGTTGACTGTGCTTAAATATTCTAATGGAAGGGGTGGGCGTGGTGGCACACACCTGTATCCCAGCACTTTTGGAGGCCAAGGCAGGCAGTTCACTTGAGGTCAGGAGTTCAAGACCAGCCTGGCCAATATGGTGAAACCCCGTCTCTACTAAAAATACAAAAATTAGCTTGATGTGATGGTACACATCTGTAGTCCCAGTTACTCGGGAGGCTGAGGCGGGAGAATCACTTGAGCCCAGGAGGTAGAGGTTGCAGCAAGCCAAGATTTTGCTACTGCACTCCAACCTGGGTGACAGAGCGAGACTCTGTCTCCAGAAGAAAAAAACAAAAATTCTAATTGAAGTTTTGTGAATGTTCTTGTTTTCATTGATACGTATTTCTCATTAAGGACGAATCTGAGGGATTTCATATAAATTAACCAGCTTAAAAAAAGACCAGTTTAAGGAAAAGTTGTTCTTCATTTTTAAATTAAGCATATTTACAGTGTCACACACTCTTATAAGTAAGTATGATTCTGATATTTGCAAGTCAATGTAACCTTTTTGAAATCTATAAAGAAAAAGTTGTCAAAAATAGAAGTATATTTGATACAACCAATTTATGGGTAAAAAATTGAATAAGTGTGTATAAGTGCTGTGTTGTAATACACTGATAGACTTGTGATACATTAATTACTAATGATGAAATAGACTTTGAAATCTCTGGAGAAATATTTTAATTATATACTAATAGTATATACTAAGTATCAAATATCAATATTTATTTGTTAAGAAACTTCACTGGCAAAAAACTCCTTACCAAAAAAGAAAATAATTATTTAATGAGCTCAGTGTAAATATGAAATGAGTAACTCTGGTTTTATTAATTTTAAAGAACATTTACTACATAATTATTTAAATCATCACTCTTTTTCTCTACTGTTTATGCGATTTTTTGAGTTTAACTGTTCTTCATACCCTTTTGAGGACTTTAATAATAGCTTCATTTGAGAAATCAAAAAAATAGAGAATTGTAATTAGATGCTCTGAATTTTAAAAATCCCTGAATATTTTACTGTAGGGTTTAAATGTATTGTATTATTTAATTGTTTTAAAATATATTGAAGGATGTATTTGAAGCCTGTTCTCCTTTATTGTCTTCTGTAAATAATATCATTTTCCCTGCAATAGACAGAATTCTGGGTTTACGGCTTGAAAACAACACTATGACATTATAAATCCATATATGTTTAAAATACAGGTCAAATGTTATAGATAGTAAGTATTGGAATAGTTTAATAGCAATAAATATTATCCTGAGGCAAAATTTTAGGAAAAAATCTTCATTAAAGAAGGTGGAATTTGAATTAGCCTTAAAATCAATGTGAATTTTGGTCTGTCAATAAGAGGAAACATCATTTTTTGAGATGAATCAGGAAAAGAGATGGAACAGCCTTAAGAACCTGTATAGAGGTCAAAATGGGGATAGGATTGTTTGAGAATAATGAAGAGACTGCTTTTACTGAAATATGTGATTTTGTTTATAGAGATGTGAAGAAAATTGTACATAATCTGGTATCCCAATCATGTCTGCCTCCAAACTCCTTCCCAGTAAGACCAGCGAAACAATTTTGCTTTCCATCCTCTATTAATTTCCTTGTCACATTGTACCTGTTTGAAATCCTGTCTCAATATTCCTTACTTACCTCAGTATAATCTACATTAAAATATTCTGTTTATAGTTAACCATCTCTGGAGTCTTTCCATGTCAGCCTACTGTAATTTCAACTTTTGTGTTTCTCTAGCACTTATTTGGACATATAGCTAAATTGACCACCAAAATTCTATTCTTCATTTTGTACCATACAACTTAATTGCCAATTTTATTAATTTGTGATCTGCTGAGTCCTATAGCAGCTCTCAAGAAGAGAAACACTTTTATCCCCAGTTACGAAGGAGGTTAACTCAAGCACAGATTTACATCTTACTCTACTAAATCTTGAGTGTTAAACAAAATACTTAAAAGAGAATGAAGATTCTATTTTGCCTTGCATGATTAGACATTTTTAAGTATATATCCTTTTGAGCCAAGACACTATGTTTTATATTTACTTGCATTTTGTATTTTATGAAACAATATCTAAATGCTGAATATTTATTTATTGATTGATTGATTCAAAGATGTTTGCATTGATTGCCAAGGGATTTGAATTACCTCTAATCAATTTTAAGTTTTCAAATGTTTGTGAGTAATAGATTGATGAAAGTAGTGATTTTGGAAAATTTAACTAGAAGTGAGGAATTGGAAAGTAAAGATGAGTGATAATCCAAGCATGATACGTTAAACATTCAGACAGAATCATTTGGGTCAAAGTAATAGAAAAGTGGCAGTAGGAAATAGGAAATGCCCATTAGCTTTGTGATTGATTGTAGGGCAGAGATGTCAGAGTTGAAGCTTAGGTCATTAGAATAATGGTTGTAATATTGATAGGTTCTTGGTGTGCTGGGAAGATAAATTTGTTTGTGTGGAGAATATTGACATTTATTTGTACGGTTTTGATTTTAGAGTGTTAGGACATTCAAGTGGGATATCAAGTCAGAAACCGGTACTTACTTCATAAATTGTGAAAATATAGACCTGTCTGGGATGGAGTCTTTCATGTAAAAGAGCTGTTGAATTTAAGGATACACATCTTCCAAAGGAGAGAAATATAAAAAGAGAATAGAACTTCATGGACAAATAACGTATCTCTCTTGTGATTAAAGTACAATTTACCATTTTGGTGACCTCTTTAATTTTCATAAACTTAAATATATAACTTATGTTGATTTTATTTGAAATTCATATATCCTCAATTGAACTTAAATGGTCTATATTTGTATTACAAATACTCAAATATGTGTTTACTGTGAATTTGGATGTTAAAATAACTAAATCTTTACATCCTATCAGTTTTAATGTTGTTGCTTTTTGTATAAAAACACACAGTAAACAAGAAATCTTGTCATTCTTCCTTCAAATATATACATATATATATATATATTTTTTTTCTTTTAAAATATATCCAGGATCAGATCACTTCTTACCACCTGCTGCAGGATCAGATCACTTCTTACTACCTGCTGTCGAACTGCCTTACGTCATCAGCATCTTTGGTCTGGATTACTGTAGTAAACGTTCCCTAGTCTCCGTGCTTCTATTCTTGCTTCATTATAGTCTGTTCTTGACATAGTTCATGTCACTCTTCTCACAGTCTTCCTTTTATGACTCACCATATAATTCAGCATAACATCTAAGTCTTCACCAGCACATTAACCCTCTTACTGTTCCTTGAACATATTTCTATCTTAAGGCCTTCGTGCTGACCATTATTCCATCTTTCTTGTATGTGCTTCCCCCAGAATCCATATGACTAACTGCCTTCCCTTGTTCACAACTGTGTTCAGATGCCAAAGACAGTCTCTGTGGTGTTTATCCTGACCCTCTTCCCATTTAAATTGCAACCTGCTCCCCATTGTCAATACTTCTGACTCCCTTACTTTTTTCTGATTTTCCTTTTCTTACAGCACTTTGCACTTACAGTGTACAGTTCATTTTATATTGTACACATACACATATTTTTAGAATCACTGTTTTTTGTCTGTCATCTCCCAAACACATACACACACAGCCCCATGAGGCCGGAGATCATTGCTTTGTTCACTATTTTATCTCACATGCCTAGGAATGTAACCTGCCATGTATTAGACACTCAATACCTATGTGTAGAATAAATAAACATGATAACATACAACCACAATAGCTAACACTGAAGGCTTACATCACACTTTTCTAAAAACTTTAACTTACTATAACGACCTTAATGAAGTACAGATCCTTTTATCCCCATTTCACATGCCAGGAAACTGCACCATATGTTGGCTAAATAAAATGCTCAATTGCACACAGAATTCAAGCCTAGAAGTCTCGCATGGAACCAGAGATCCAAATCATTAGAGTATGGGATTTCTGTTAAACGTGATTATTGTGTTTAGTGCTATAAAGTTTTGTGTTTGTTTGTTTTGTACAGACAAGCTCTCACTCTGTTGCCCAAGCTGGAATGCAATGGCATCATTATCGCTCACTGTAACATCAAACTCCTGGGCTCAAGTGATCCTCCTGCTTCACTATTCTGAGTAACTGGGACTAGAGGCACTGGCCACCACACTCAGCTAATTATTTTTTGTAGAGACAGTGTCTCACAGTGTTGCCCAGGCTGAGTGCTATAAAGTATTTGTAGTAGAAGCAGAAGTGATATATCATTGTTAAATATGGTGTATATATATATACACAGAACATTTCTTATATACCTTGATTCACACTGATAGTTTACTGATTAAATATAAAAAATGAATTTTGTTCATCTGTAGCCTTCAAGTATCAAGCTTAAAGAAATATAAAATTACCTCCAAATTTAAGTCTCATTAGGCAGCCTCAACAAGTAACACTCATTATTAAACTCAGTCTGAAGGTCTGCAAAGCCATGGTACTGTCAACCATGTTATATACGCCTAGTATCTGAATCCTTAGGGCCATTTTTATTTCTTAGACACGTTTCATTTATCATACTGTTGTACTGTATTTCATATCAGATGTCAAGATAAAGTCTCTGATGTCAAAGATTTAGAAGCAGTGACTTTCCAGATTTGCTCATCACAATGCAGTGGTCCTGGACACACAGAGAAAATGGATGACATTAGAGTTCCAAAGCTGCTGGCATTAGGTGAACTTTAGGGGAAATGTCATTCTTGAGACCATATAAGAGAAGTTTCAAGAATGTAAACTAAAGCTATCTGAAGTACTGGACATAGTAGTTTAGGATGATATAATGGCACTGAGAGAGAGATTTTGATTATATTGCAATTGAGGCAGTGACCACAAATAAATACAAATCCAGATAATGATCAAAGGGCAATGTAACAGATATGTGAAAAGGTTCCTTATTAAAGAGTAATTCCCTGGCCACCCAGGGTTCTTGTCATCCGTGTTTATGTGCTTATAGAATTGTCAAAGCATTTTCATGTGAATACTGAGAGTATTATGGACATTCATATTCATAGGTACATCAAAAGAAAATGTAAGAGACAGACTGCTTTAAAGAAGACAATGATTCTTATTTTTTGTTTAAACACATTTTATAGACTTTGCTTGCTAATAACATCTTTTTTATCTCCTAATCACCCCTAAGTAAGAAAAAATGATCTGTACTTAGAAAATGAATTACACAGTGGTTACATAGCTTTCCTGGGGAAATCATTCAATTTATTGGCAAATCTAGATTAGGGCACAGAGAACCTGTTCCTAATTCATTTCTTAGACAATCACAGTACAAAATATTTGGTGATATGAAACGAGTAACTTCATCCTTAATGCAGAATCATGAAAATTTTAAGTTATTTAAGTTTTTTTCGGTTTTGTATTTTGGATTTACATTTATAATAATGATATGAGAATATTAACGTTCCTTGATATAATTGCTTTTTTCACCACAGGATAAAAAGTAAAATACACACACACACACACACACACACACACACACGCACGCACACAGATTATATTATACTTTTCATGTATACCCAATGTGACAGGTACAGAAGCAATTCCAGCATAGATATACGTATTTTCTGTATCTTACATTAAAAGCTATTCAGTTGAATTTTAAAATGCTGAAGGATGTAATACTTTTTCATTTTGAACTTTTAATTTCATTTACTTGCACAACAAAATTCTATGCAATTATATATTTCCATTTTTCTTTGTTAGTGAACAAAATGAAATCTATAAGTCTAGAAATGTATTATCAACAAAACATAAATTACTAAAATTACTTAAGCAGTTCATAGGACAGACTTTTAAAGTTTATATTTAGAAAAAACTTCATCTTATTGTGTTGTTGTATTTTTGTTCTCCCAACATTTATTTGGAAAATACAGTAGAATGAGAAGCTCTCTAATTGGTCCTATTAACAGTTTTGATCACACAGTATGAAGTGTTTCCTGAAACACAGTTAATTCCCATTAGCTGTCTCACTAGTGTCTGGGGCTTAGGGTTGTTTTGTGTTATCCTAGGATCCTAGGAGTTTTCCATACCTGCAGTCTATGTTTTTGTTGACTGACTTTCTACGGAGGGCCAGTTATCATGAATTATTTCAGTATATTCTGCTTAGGGTTTCCTTACTATTGATGGGTTTTGTCTCTTTTTTTTTTTTCTTTTACCTTTAGCACCTAGACTACCAGTCTTATTGACAGTGTAATAAAGGTAAAGCTCATCAAGAGAGCTATTTCTCCATTTTACTATCAGGACAGATAACTTTTTATGAAGAAGGGACTGAATAAGACCAAGCATGGGGCCCCAGTTAACAAAAAATCCATGGACTTAATCCAGTCTCTGGTTAGAAGCTACTAACCCACCATTTGGTTCTTCCATCTCCAAAAGGCTCAGTTTCTCTCTTCCTGTAATATTTACCATGCCTCTTACAGTATTCTAGAGACGCTCTGAAAATACTAGACAGGATGACTGCAATCTGAATTTTCAGAAATATGTTAGTTGTTATGTGGTGTTGCTTACCTGCCTGATTAACTTCATGTATGTAGAATCTTCTATTGCTTAGGCGCAATTTGCCACAAGCTCTCTATATGGCTTCTGTCTGTAGAGCTCTCAACTCCCACCGTTCCAGTGGAAATTTTTTTATTAAAAAACAAATCATCTTACACTATTAAGATATTTTATCTGGATGTGTAGCAGTTCATTTATTATTTTAAAAAACTTTTAAAATACTAGTGAGAAGTTTCTTCTTCTTCTTACTAGTGAGAAGTCTTCCCTGAATATATAGCCTTTCTGAAAGCTTTTACAGTATTATACATTGCACCTTCCCATACAGCCTCCCACAAAATGTAGTTATTTAGTGTTATTTAGTCATGGCTTATAGCTCTTTAGTAGTACATATTTCTCGTCCTACCACAGACCTGATGTATTGGAATTTCCATATATAGAGCCTGAAAATCTGTTTTTTAAACAAATATCTCTGGTCAATTTCATGCACACATTATTTTGAAATTCTTTTGAGAACCACTAACTTAGGTTAAGTATCAACCCTTTTGATCCTCAAATAGGAAAATAAAATTCCAAGATGACTTTTTGGAGTATGGTTGGGCCAGGTAAGGATTTCGTATTCCACAACAGATTTGCAGTAAGTTCAGCTGAGACATTGCTAAACAATGTCCTGCAGCTTCAGATGAAAAGAGAATGGTGGCTTATTGCTGACACCTCACAGAGAAAAAATTCTTTGAGTGGCAAGTAATCAAGATTTGTCACTGTTTTCATGAAGAACTGTTTCATTTCTCTGTTGTAATCATTTGTTAGTGGAAGCCAAATATTTAATGAAGTGCTTAGGAATTTCCAGCAGAAGGTGTGTGCAGCGTCTGGGAAATCCAACAAGTGGCATTCTTTGTCAGCTGGATGGAGATGATACCCATTTATATCTCTTCTTTCCGGCAAATCCAGAAGGACTTGGCCTGAGTATTTTATCATCTATATCACATCTGCCATTTGGTGTAGAGCCTAGTAAGAACTAATGCTGCCTCAAAGAAGACCCCAAGGATAGGACTACAAACATGTAACTAGTAAGAAACAGGAATCTTTTATTAGAATGTTAGAGTGGGATTTAAGCTTACTTTGTGCAGTTACAGTGAGGAACCAAGATACTTCCTGTCTTAAGAGTTCAAAAGTATCCTTTCCTGGACATTAGTATCCTAAAAACGAAACTGAAAAGAAAATAATTCGTAGTATTTTAGCACACAAAGGAGACTTGGGACTAGTATCATGACTACATTCCCACTAGTTGATAGGTTTTGAAATGCTTATTCACTTAGAATTACTGAGAGGTATGAACTGAATTTTGTTCCTCTAAAATTCAGATGTCGAAGTCTTAACTCCCCAGATGTGACTGTTTGGACATGGGCGTTTAGGAGGCAATTAAGTTTAAATACGGTCATGAGAGAAGGTCCCTAATCTGATTGGATTGGTGGCCTTAGAAGTAGAGGAAAGTATAGAGACGCCTACCTGTCTCTATCTGCTCACAAAGAAGAGGTCATGTGAGCACACAGTGAGGAGCTGGCTGTCTTCTGCCCAAGGGGAGTCCTCACCAGCCACCAATCCCATTGGCACCTTCATCTTGGACTCTGAATCTCTTGAACTGTGAGAAAATTATTTCTGTTGTTTAAGCCATCCAGTCTATGGTATTTTATTAGGGCAACCAAGCAGACTAACACACTCAGCAAAAATAAACTGATTCTGTCATGCACAGAAAAGCAGATCTCTCATTTTATGTAGACATTGATCAGGAAAACTAGGACTTTTCTACTGGAAAATCTTAAGTAGTTAAGATGAATTTCAGAGATAGTTAGGTTCATTTAAAAACAGTAAGGCAACCCTCTGACTTCTGAGAAGTGTTGTCAAGGATAATACAAGATTTTTTCCCTCTTGTTTTTAGGTTGACAGTAAATTATCATATTTTCTTCCTTTTTTTGCTATTGCAATAATTTCTGTATTCATAAAGATTACTGAATCAGATGCTAAACAATTGAGAGATTATCACTTAAAAGATTTTCTCAGATTTTGCATGTCCATTGCCCTTGTTCTGGCAGGTAGTGAATAAAGGACTGAAACAGACTGAAAGGATTTATACTAGTACTTTTTCATGATGTTTTCAAGGAGGATGAAATAAAATAGATGGAAAAAAATTTGCATATCATTTCATACTGATTTGCGTAAAACTGCATGACAAGATTGGACTGAAAGAATTCATATAGTTAGTCAGAGATAATCAGCCTTGTTTCCTCTAGCTGCGGACAAGCTCTTGGTTTATTTTGCAGTCATGTATTATTTTAAAATGCAAGAAGAAAGGACCAAAAAGTGTTTTTGTGGATTTGACCCAAACTGAGACAAATCACCATTTGGGTATCATCCAACACTGTCAAATCTTAGTTTCATTTGTCATTTACTTAATGTTATAAATGGGCCTTTTTAAAATAAGTTATAATTTTAAAAATGATCAAAATTCCAAAACTTCATGGGATTGATTTAAGCATTTTAATTTTTTTTTTTTTAGTAGGGATTATATGCCAAAGCAAAGCGATACCAGCACTGCTTTACCAGTGAATAAGAGAAATAATTAATTTTAACACTGTGTATTATTGGCTTCAAAATAGCTATTTTCTGGCAAATATGCATTACTGAACAACTTTTTGCACTCTGCTTATATTAGAATTTGGTTTTGATCCAAAGCCCATTTAACTAAAGCAGTCATTGTTAGGGTTAAACAGGCTGGTTGTTAATTTGTTTTGCTCTCAAGGCTAATAATATCAGGTTGGTATATAAGGGATTTGCATAAATCTACAAAAACAACTTACTCACTGGCAAGAGAATTAACTTAGATACAGTTTGCTATTACTGAATTAACAATGGACATAAACCAGTGGAGACTGATTTTATCATCTATGAATCATATGTCCTAAGACATTAAAATTTGGAATCTCATTTGAATCTTAGATGATTGGTGGTGATGATGGTGGTGGTGGTGGTGGTGATAGATCATTTATTGACTTCTTACTGTGTTTCAGGCATTAGGCTATTTTACATGTATTATCAATTCACTTGTCACACTTTATTATTTCGATCAAAGAGCTTAACAATTTGAAGTTTAGAGTAATTTGCTCAAGGTCTTTCTTGTGAAACTTGACTTCAGGGAATTTGACTAAAATCTATTTTATAAACTACTGCACTGTACTGTTTCCTTCGGGCTGTCAGTTTCCAGTTTGCAGATTAGGAAACTGAGGCCCAAACTACTGAACTCATTACGTAACCACTACTTCTTTAAATTGAATGGCCATTATTAGCACTGGAAACTGACATCTAAGTTCAGTTTGCTTTTTGTTACCATAGCTACCTTCTCAAGTAACAACCTATTGGTCCACCGTAGCCATTCTTATTTTCAGAACATGTGTTTAAAAAGATTCCTTAAGGAGTATTTACTACCAGCAGAATTTAAAAATGTTGAAAAAGCAGAACATGCTGACTGGTGTCATGTTCCCAAGAATTTAGTAATAACTTAAGTGGAATCAGGTTTATTTCACATACTGATATAGAGTATATTTAGCTTCATTTCCATTTTATGTTTACGCATTCTTGATATTGCCATATAAGAGGTATAGAAACTATATTAAACAAAATATACAATTTTTTATTTTCAAGTATGTTAGTTGAAATTAAGAACATAATATCATTCATATATATTGTTTTCTCATATTATGCTATACTGTTTTTCTTCTACATAAAATTGGGCTTTAAGTAAGTCATGAGTCATGGCAATGAATTTTCTTACAACCTTATTTTTATGAACCATTTTTTTTATTGAACCACTTTTTATTTTATGTTGGTTCATATGCTCTATGCAATATTCAATGAGGCCAGGTGCGGCGACTCACGCCTATAATCCCAACGCTTTGGGAGGCCAAAGTGGGCAGATCACTTAAGGTCAGGAGTTTGAGGCCAGCCTGGCCAACAGGGTGAAACCCTATCTCTACTAAAAATAAAAAAATTAGCCAGGCATGGTGGTGTATACCTGTGATCCCAGCTACTCAGGAGGCTGAAGCAGGAGAATCGCTTGAACCCAGGAGGCGGAGGTTGCAGTGAGCCGAGATCACGCCACTGCAATCCAGCCTGGGCAAAAAGTGTGAAACTGTCTCAAAAACAAAAGAAAAAGAGAAATATTCAATGGCCTACACAAATAAAAAACATTGATATTAATGGTTTGTTGAAACATTTGTTCCTGTGGAAGAATTCATATGTATTCATTATCAAAGCCTGCACACATTTTTTTCTTGACTATTCACCTGATCTGAAAATGCATTGCCCTTATTAATACAAGTTAAATATATATTTTGGAATAAATTATCCTGAGTTACTGCTATTTCCCTCACTCATGAGAATTAGTAAAAAATCAGAGAGGAAAATAAATAAATGAACATCATGCTTTAGCTTTCAGGGAATTCATTATTGAATATTCCCTCTTTGAAAGGATTTTGAAAGTATATACATCTGTTAGAGATAAATTTTTAAGACCAGCTTAAAATCGCAGACCTAAGGTTAATTTTAAGTGAATTAAATCATTGCTTTAAGGGCCCCATAAATGAAAGCTAACTATCTAAGGTCAATGTTTAAGACTTTTGCAATACTTACTCATTCTTATTCTTGTGCTTACTCTTACAGCTTTTGGTGTAAGCCAGTAATCTCTTTGTTGCACATTAGTAGATAAAATGTAATCTTGTAATTTGTGTGTGTAAGCTGCTTGAGAACATAGGTGTTTTTTCCTATAACTGCTGGATTTCTGTTGCCTGAGGTGGTGCCTGATACATACTAATTGATGAATTAAAAATTTGCAAACAAATTCAAGCTAAGTAAATCCTGAAGGCTCTTAGGGTATCTACTTTTGATGTCATTTTGAAGACAAAAATAAAAAGATGTACAAAAATCAATGTTTTTATAGTATGTTAGTATACATTCCTGAATGTATTTTATAGAATGTTAGTATACATTCCTGAATATTATCTTTTAAAACTATCAGTTCAACACACTAAATTCACTTACGAAAAGGAAATGAATTTCTGAATGCTGTTTGTTGAGAAGATAAAAACAGCTTTTCGGCCTTTTGGCTAAGATCAAGTGAACAAGATACAAAATTTGTTGAAGTGGAGACTATGAAATGATTTCTGTTTGATCAGTTACACTATTGTATATCATACTATCTTATTTGATTTTTAGGAAAGTATCTTGAGGAATATCCTCTTAATCCTATTTTAAAGATAATTGAGGCTAAGTAGTTTGTTCATAATAACAGTTAGTAGTTGGCAAATTCCGGACTGTCTCCAAAGCCGTTCCTCTCTCCTGCCTTATGTATACAAGAAATAAGCTACAAGGGTTATAGATCAGTTTCATGAACCAAGTCTCTAAGGACAAAGTGTGATTTATTTTAACCTAGCTGCATTTTTAAATTGAAAAGAAATACGTAGGTTTCTGGTTATTGTGACTGGAAGCACAAAATGCATTGCATGATATGATGCTTTTCTCACACATTTGAGAAAGCATTGAAGTGTTTTGAGCAAAGTCATGATGGGATAGTTTCGGCAGTATTCATCTGAATGACAAATCAACTCCAGGGTAGAGGCAGGGAGAATAAAGGAGGCTGTTGCAATCATCTAGGCAAGAGATGATGACTGGTTGGATCAGACAGATCTCGGGGCCTTATTTTTTAGCCTCCTTTGCTAGTTCTTCCTGGGAGGGCTGAAAAGTGGTTGAATTTGGAATGGATTTTGAAAGTAGAGCCAACAGTATTTTTTGAATGACTGGATATGTGGAGAGGGAGGGAGGGAGGGAGGAGGAAGGAGGGAATAAAGAGTGAAAGAAAAGTAAGGACAGAGACACAAAGGTGATTCCAGGATTTTTACCTAAACAACTGGAAAAATTAAGTTATTCTCCTGAGTTAGGGGAGAATGGGAGAGAAGCAAGATGCTGGGACAGAAAGAGAGGCAGATCAGGAGTTGCGTTTTAGCTGTTTTCAGACTTCCAGTATATCAGACTAGATACCAATGTGAGAATCATCAATATAGACATAATTAAAGCCATGAAATTGGATGAGAACACCTGGGAAGGCTGAGTAGAGAGAAGAGGCCAAAGCCTTTTGCGCTCTGAGATACTCCAGAGTCTAGAATGTAGGAAGGGAAGAGCCTCCTCCTTCCGGAGGAGGAAGAGCCAGTGAGGCAGAATCATCCGCAAGACTGGGGTTCTGGAAGTCAAATGAAGAAAATATTAAAGAGAATGAGTGGTTAGATGCAGCAGAGTTTTCAGGTAGATTAAGTCCAGTAAGACTTAGCTATGACCATAGGATTTAGTAATGGGGGAGTCCATTGATGACCTTGACAAAAGATTGATCAAAGAATATTCTGTTACTGAAAATAAACAGAAAGGATTATAAACCACTCACCTAGAAGACGTCTGAAGTTATTCTCTTAGGTTTGCGATCCTCATAGAGGCAAACTACTTTGCAGTTGTTATGTAAATTTGGTCATATTATGCTGTACTGTTAAACTCAGATATGTTCGTCAGTTATTTAAATACTGATTTTAATTACTTTAACTGTCAACATTTAATTAAAGTTTTTACAAAGTTTTACTTGAGGTTCCTCCTGTGTTTTGGTAAGTTACTATATGGTGGAAAGGGCATGCATACCTATACAAACAGTCCTAGGTTTCAGTCCAAACTTCACCGATTAGTAGTTGTGCAGTCTTGAACAAGTTAGGTAAATTTTTCTAAGTCTCAGTTTCCTCATTTGGAAGTTGACAGGTAATAACTACTTTATATGACTGTCAACAGTGGACTGGATTAAAAAAAAGTGGTACATATACACCATGGAATACTACACAGCCATGCAAATGAAATTATGTCCTTTGTAGCAACATGAATGCACCTGGAAGGCATTATCTTAAGCAAATTAATGCAGTAACAGAAAACCAACTACCACATCTTCTCACTTGCAAGTAGTAGCTAAACATTGAGTACACATGGACAGAGAGGGGAACAGTAGACCCTGGGGTTTAGTTAAGGTTGGAGGGTGGGAGGAAAGTGAGGATTGAAAAACTACCTATCAGGTACTTTGCTCACTACTTGGGAGACAAAATCATTTGTACATCAAATCCTGGCGACATGCCATTTACCCATGTAACAAATCTGCACATGTACCCCCTGAAAAAGTTTGAAGAAGAAGAAAAAACAAGATACTGTGAGCATACTACCTGAAGCATATGATACAATTATACATCATAAATGATGTAAAAGTTGAGTCATTGATTTGTACTGTAAGCTGCTATATTTTTTCTCCAGTATTTTTTAATATAAATAGAAAACCTAGACAAGGACGTTTATTTAAAACAACTGCATAGCAACTGATATTCATAAGAGAGATTAACAACAGAAATAATCATGGGAATCAATTTAGAAACCAGATAATCTAGATGGAGATTTGTGTTGGATTTTCTATAATCAACTGTTATCAACTGTATGCTACTCAATAGGGTAAAACAATTTTAATAATTTTGTTTTGAAAAAATGTAAATGCTATAATGAATTATGTGCATTTATAAAGCTGACTCCTTATTTTAAAAACTTTGATAATGTGGGAAGTAGTGATTAGACATTTGGTCACTTCTAACTTATTTTAAAGGATGAAAAATCATAAAAATGTTTTGTTCTACTTTGTACTTTTGCAGTAATTCTACAGGAATCATATTTAATGTGTGTATGTTTGTGATAAATCCCTTAACACGTTATATTGTTTGCTTTTGATACTAAGATGCCACCTACAGTTTACAGTAGTATCATCAACCAACATTGTCATCTAATTTCATTTAACTAATAATTATTTAAAATAAGTGGAACCTAGTAGGAAGTAATAAAAATTTAATTAGTAAAAATCTAATTGGATTTTTCCATTGTTTATTTTCATGACTTAAAACTACAAAATAATTATGAGGCTTTCTCAAACTGTAATTTCTGTTTCTTTGTCTTCTTTTATAGAGCTACATTCATGGGAGCAGCCAGGCTCAGTTTGTGGCAGAATCACACATTATTCTGGTACTGAGTATCCTTTTAAAATGTTGATGAATTGAAAAGGGCAAACCAGAGCTACATGTTATTAAATTGACATTTTTCCTGGCAGTAAATATCAAGATTTTTAAAATACATTAAATTTTAAGCTGTTCTGTATGACTAATTTTATTTTTTTGTTAATTATTTCCTACTACAGTGTAATTTGTTACTATTCAGTATCATTAACAGATCATAATTTATTTTTTACTGACTGTTGAATTTCAAAGTATTACTCTTACTCTGCATTGATGATCTTTGGCTAGATTTTTTTGTGAAATTTATATGGCTTTTCCCTATGGCATCTTAATGGTGAGAAAAAAGTGCCTTATGGTATAAATAGCAGCTTAAAAAAGGGATTATCATCATACTGCTTCCCTTAAATATATGGTATGTCAGAAGGAGATTTTGAGTGGTTCAACATGCCTTTTTGGAACATACCAGACTGAGTCAGACTAAGTGTTGTGAATCAGATCATACAATGTAATTTATGATTTAGATTTAGAAGGATAAAGAATGTAGCACGATAAGAAATAGTAGCAGGATAAGAAAAAGGTAAGGCTAAGCATCTAATCTGAATATTCTTAGAATGAAATAAAATTAGTTTGGACACTGTTTGGGGGGAACATTAATGTTTGTGTGAGTCTTTTGAAAATGTTTGAAATTTAAATTCATAGTGTTGCTTGAACATATTGTGTCATTATGAGAATTTAACGTGTGCCTCTAGTATCCTTTATAAAATTTGATTACTAATATCCTGGTTACTAAGATTCATATTCAAATGAAGTAGTCTAGACCAAATTCTCCAGTACTATATATAACTAAAGCTGTAAACTTTTAAGTATCTTAGAATTTGTCCAGGCCAAACCTCATTTTATATGTAGGAGAACTAGAACCCACAAAGGGCTCGTGTTAGGGAAGCCTACGTGAACTAGGATTAGAATTCAGTTTTCTTTTTCATGGTCTATTGGTTGTGCAAGTACTTAAGTTTTATGTACAATACTTTATTATGGTGTGTGTTGTATAATTTCATGAATGAATGTTAGTCATGCCTACTCTTTTTAATCTGGATGAAAAATACTATCTTTTTAACAACACTGAAGTTTTTGGATTTTATTACTTTGTTGTGTCATAACAATGCATTTTTAAAAATCTACCAACAAAGACTGACCACTTCAGTTTATTCAAGCAACCTGTTTTATTTGCTTACTGTGTTTTAGGCACTGCATGAAGTGGTGGTATACAGTGATTACTGTATGGTGGGGAAAGAGGGATGGAAAATGTTTAAAGCGCTTGGAATTCTCGAGAAACTGAAAGTCTTCCTTGTTTGTAAAATCAGGATTAGCAATACTAACCACACGGCATTTTTGTGTGAAGAAAATGAGCCAGCACACATTAAGCATGCAATAATCACAAAAGGCTAGTTGGTTTATTCCTCTCTCTGTTTTTCCTTCTTTCTTACTCGGAACTTTGGTGGCCACAGATAATATGCATAAACACATATATGTGGGTTGATTCGTAGTGATATTGTTTGGCTGTGTGTCCCCACCTAAATCTGACCTTGAATTGTAACAATACCCACGTGTCATGGAAGGGACCCATTGGGAGGTAACTGAATTATGGGGGTGGGTTTTCCCATGCTGTTCTCATGATAGTAAGTCTCATGAGATCTGATGGTATCATAAAGGGTCGTTCCCCTGCACATGCTCTCTCTTGCCTGCTGCCATGTAAGATGGGCCTTTCACCATGATTGTGAGGCCTCCGCAGCCATGTGGAACTGTGAGTCCATTAACCCTTTGTTTCCTTATAAATTACCCAAGCTCATGTATGTCTTTATTAGCAGCATGAGAACGAATACACCTAGCTTTTGACAAAGGTGTAGATGACCGAAAAAAAAAAAAATCATCTTCTAATAAAACTTATCAAAATTCTAAAACTTGAACTGTGAACAGTGAAATGACTTAATTTTTCTAGAGCAAAATTTTTGAACCCATTAAATCATATAACTTGTAATAAAAATGCACTGTTTTTCAAGGTTTAATGAAAATGAAGGACATGAAGTTGAGAAGAAAATGATTATAAATCTCCTTTATATTGCAGGAGAACTAAAAGATACCTTTCTAAAACTCATTGAACAACACTGACCGTCTTCTTCCTATGTCTCAATTCTCAACATTTTTATTTCTCCCACCCTTGATTGTGCATGTTTGGATACATACATGAAATTGGGCATATCTGCAGCCCATTTCTTGCTTCCATTTGTTTACTTGCCTGTATGCTTTATGGTTTCAAAATTAAGAAACTACTATGAGGAGTACTTGTTTGGCTCTAGTTTGTCTCACAGACTGGAATCGGAAATACAAATTTTGCTATATTTTTCAACAAATACTGAATTTCTGCACACCAGCTTTAATATGGTAAGAGAGCAATGCTTTCTGCACATCAGAGGGGCCTTCGGTGAGAAAAGGAAGTATCTGTATATGTTTGTAGACATACCCACTCCTCCCTATTAAAAAATAAGGGCAAAAGCTGTATTTACTCTCAACTTATTATTTAAAGATATTCAGGAAGCAAAATATGTTAACATTAAAGCAAATTGATAGAAACATAAAGCATTTGTTGCAGGTAAGTTTTTAACTCTAATTTATTGAATTATTGTAGTTTCTTTTTTTTTTTTTTTCCTAACTTGTTTCAATCCATGATGTAGCATTTCAGCGGTATACTTTCTCTAGATAAAGTGATGAGTTTATTGAAACACATCAGGAATACTGAGCAGAAGGATGAAAAGCTGTGTTGAGATCATCATTTTATTGTATGGCAGGAATTCTCCAAGGTTTCATTTCATGGATCATTGGCATCAAGCCGAAATTTAGGATTCAAAGAAATTTCACAAGCAGTATGAATTTTTTCATATAGATCTTAACAGTGATACATAAAAGAAAAGCCCCATTCTCTTTTTGCTAATAGTCATTATTTGTTGCTTCATTTTTCCTGTGTTTTTTTTTTTGTTTTAGACATACCTGTTACTAAGGAAGAGAAAAATTCTTTTAAAATGCTGGACTCCTTATCAGTAAAACTTTAAAAGAAGTCCAGGCACAGTGGTTCATGCCTGCAATCCCAGCACTTTCACTGGCCAGTCACTGTAGCTGAGGAGTTTGAGACCAGCCTGGGCAACATTAGGGGGAACGCTGTCTCTGCAAAAAATTACAAAATTAGCCAGATGTGATGGCATACACCTATGGTTCTAGATACCTGGGAGGCGGAGGCAGGAGGATCACTTGAACCTGGGAGATCAAGGTTTTAGTGAGCTGTGATCACACACTACACTCCAATCTGGGTGACAGAGTGAGACCTGGTCTCAAAAAAAAAAAAAAAAAAATTCAATAATTTCTGATTCTAGTTTCATTTGACAGTCTACTGCTGCTTTTTGAACAATCTTTTTTTTTTTTTTTTTTTGTCATTTGTGTATTTTTTTTTTCTTCAGGCAAAAAGTTACAAATACCAGATGATTACTTTTCATTTATCTGTAGAGAGAACACTTCTATCTTTTGGATTTCTCGTCCTAATTTAGTAAGTCAGATTATTAGATGCAGTTGCTATATAGAAAGATTTGCTGAAAAAACCTAGGAGAAAACAGATGGAGTTATTTTGTATCCCAGGTTACAGATTGATATTTACTAAGAATAAAATTGTCTCCATATCAGTAGTGTTTCATTTTTTCAGTACCTTATTTAAATAAAAAACAATCCTAAGTCGTCTTTGAGAGAAAACTATATGAAAAAATAAGAAACATTATATTTTCATTGGAATATATGTAAACCATCTAAAAGTAACTTACATAGGACTTTATGTTTTTGCAAGTAAATTCATTTTTATTTCACTTATTTTTCCTTTTTTAGTGTTTTCACCACCTAATGCAAATGTGAATGAGATATTTGCTGTTTACAGAAAGGTAGGATGACAGAAAAATACTTAAAATACAGTGAGACAAATATGCAAAGGAAGTAGCAAGAGAGTAGCTAACTCCCTATCTAGAGAATTGGCACTGACTTTTCAGCTGGATGTGGAAGTAAAAAAAGGAGTTTCAGAGACAGAGAAATGAGTGAGGAAGCTGTTTTAGTAGACGATACAGCAGGTACACAATCATAAAATGAGAGTGAATACTCTTTATTTCAGGAAGATAAATACATCAAGGCTGGAATACACATTTTGAAGAGATTGGTGAAAATTTGATTAGGCTGAACAATGAAAACCTTGCTGAGAAATTTGAATCTTAGCTACAGGTGGTAGATGCAGTGCAATTAATATGCCAATTTTACATATTTGGCATTGGGTAACCTATGAATTATTTCTGAAGTATTATGAGGTTGAGCCCCACATGTCTTCTTGATAAATTTGGTTGTGGAAAGGGAAATAGTGGCGTCATGCCTGTTTAGGGAACAGAAAGCCAATGGAGGTTTGCTCCAGTAATAATATTAAGGATAGGGTAGAGAAGGCAGAGCAAAGGAAGCAGGAATCGCTGGCAGTCGTTCTGGCTGCTGGCAATGGTTTATCCTCAAGGATGAACCTAAGTAAAGGAATGGATGAGTGACTCAGCTGCTGTTTGAGAGGAAGAAGAATCAAAATTGATAATAAATGTCACAAGTAAGATTCAAGAATAGAAATCAGAGATGATTCTGAAGTTCAGCTATGTGTTGTAGGATAGAAATATGGAGGAAGACAAGGTTTGGAGGGGAATGTTTAGCCCAGAAAAGTTCCTAAGATTGATTAGGCCTCATAATTGGTTGATGAGAAAGAGATTAGTTTCTTTAAATTGCTTAAGATGATAAAGCCAATCAGTTGAAGAGTCAAGAGCTTAAAACTTTTAAACGCATTGTTTTTCTACTTAGTAATATTTTGCCAATAAATCAAAACCTCTGTGAATAGACCAGTAATATTCTAACCAAATTGTATATTGTGTGTATTTGTTGTATACATCTGAAAAGATCATTTTAATAAAGATACAGTGGATATGTTGATTTTATTTTTTATTTTTATTTTTTGAGATGGAGTCTCACTGTCTCCCAGGCTGGAGTGCAGTGGCAGCGATCTGGGCTTACTGTAAGCTCCACCTCCCGGGTTCACTCCATTCTCCTGCCTCAGCACCCCAAGTTGCTGGGACTACAGGCGCCCGCCACCACGCCCGGCTAATTTTTTGTTGTTGTTGTTGGGTTTTTAGTAGAGATGGGGTTTCACCATGTTAGCCAGGATGGTCTCGATCTCCTGACCTCGTGATCCGCTAGGATTACAGGCGTGAGCCACCGTGCCCGCCCATATTTCTTGAGTTACTCTATCATATTTTTGTATAGAATAAAACATACTCTAGCAGTGTAAAAACAAATATGTGTGGGGCATATGTAAATATAAATACACACATACACGGAGGTATATGTGCCAGGTGCTGAGGTACAAAAGTCACAAAACTCCACAAGATGTCTGATGGTGTGGCATTTACAGTCTAAAGGTAGAGGAAGACACACAACAAATGAAAGGGCCAATAATTCTTGTTACAATTATGTTCTTAAAAGTTTTCAAATGTCCACAATTCAGTAAGACTCGGGCTTGAGGCACATGGATCTTAAGTGGAAAATCATGAAGTGCAAATATGCAGTTTTTGAAACCATAGTTGGAAGAATTAGTATGTATATGAAATTATGTTTAAAACTTTTTTTTTTTTTTTTTTTTAAGACGGAGTCTCTGTCGCCCAGGCTGGAGTGCAGTGGCGTGATCTTGGCTTATTGCAAGCTCCACCTCCCGGGTTCATGCCATTCTCCTGCCTCAGCCTCCTGGGTAGCTGGGACTAAGCGCCCACCACCATGCCCAGCTAATTTATTTTTTAAATAGAGACAGGGTTTCACCATGTTAGCCAGGATGGTCTCGATCTCCTGATCTTGTGATCCACCTGCCTTGGCCTCCCAAAGTGCTGGGATTACAAGCGTGAGCCACCGTGCCCAGCCTAAAACTCTTTATATAATTTCCCAGAGTAGAGTTTCAGCTGTGGTGATCCAGTGATAAAATTAAGGTCGGATATGGTTTTGATTATAGAATGTTCTTAAAATTCAAAACCTCAGGTATGATTTTAATGAGATAACCTGAAATCTGCTTTTCTTACTACACCTATAAATATGGCACAATAAAGCAGACATGTAATTACAAGTAGTAGTTTTCCAAAATAAAAAGGCACCTTCGTTTCATATTTAGAGAAACGTTTGCAGAAATGTATGATTTTATTGTCCTAACTAATCTGCCTTTTTTTCTATCAGTAGGCAGTCCTGGAGGGGCAGAACAAATGTCATTTAAAAATTTATTCAAAATTTCAATCAGATCAAATTAGTTTCCATAGACAGTAATGTTCCCACTGAATTCACCAAGATATGGTCTCTCTGTATGAGTGGATACAGAACACCTGAGTTCTAGGATCAGCTTTAGTGTCAACTACCTAATCTCTGACCTGCCACTGCCCCTTAATTCTCCACATGTTTTTTAAGTTAGAGGATCTCAAGAAAATGACATGAAATAAATATTAGTTGGAAGTAAAATTATTTATATAAAAGTAAAGGTTATACCAGCAATTTAAAATGTTTATTCTTATAAAGATCACATTGCATTTTCTATGAGCAAAACATTTTTTTCAATTATGAAATCATATGATTTCATTTGGCATCTGTTTCTAGTCTATCATATAGTGAAAACATTGCTTTTAATATGTTATATCCAAGGAGAAACATACTATAGAAAAAAATTAATGATAGATGCAAGTTGATAATTTTAGATTTAGATTCCTTTAAGTCTTCTATAATGTGCTAACAGTTTTTTCAACGTCTATTTACATTTATCTTTAAATTGAAAACATCTTGAGTCCATTCCTAGGAGCAACAGAAAACTTACCATATGCATTTGAGAAGGGATTATAATGTTTTGTAAATGTATTTGTTACTATCTCTGTAGAATGCTTAGTGCCTCTGAGTATTGTATGTAATTTCCACAAATAGCAGCTTTTTTATGTGGGATCATGTCAATATTTTGACTAAGCGTAGGAAAATGATCAACAGGATCGGCAAAGAAACTGGAGTGTGCACAGTAGTTTATATATTGCTATGATATTAATAAAAATGTGCAAAGTAATACAAAAACTAGGCCAAAGTATGTGTGTATAGGATAAAGGGTAGAGGTCCGTCTGTTATTTTCTTTTAATGTTGGGATATTTCACTGAGGCACAGCTAGATGGCTACACCCATCAATTTAATGACCAAAAAGAATAACATTCTTTTTCGTCAGAAGTAGAATCTTGTCAGATTTGGAGGGTCTTTCATTAATCATTCGGCCTTCCACTCAATGCCACATAAGAACACTGAGAGATGATCATCTAGCTTCTTCCTCTGTATAAAAAGGAAGATTTTTACGTTACAAATGTAATTTTCCCCAAATGGTAAGTATTATGCAGTCTCTTTTTCAGCCGAAAATGTTTGAGTTAATACAATGAAATTTAAGCCAAATGATTCTCAACTCTTAAAGGCCTTGAGTTAAAACATACATCTTTAAGTAATAGAGAGGGAGGGTTAGCAAGCTTAAAGCCATTTTAGTATAATTCATATATCTTAATTTCAGCCATCAGGTTTTTAAACGGCTCACTGCTCTTTTCTTGTTAAAGCTTAGAAAACTCACTTTTGCAAGAAACATTATGAGGAAGAGATCATAGTTATTTACTGACCCTGCTGATTTCTAACAAAACATTTTACCTTGAGGTTGTATATAACCTATGTCTGGTAATCCCTTTGCTTTAAAATTCCCACTTTAAGGTTGTGTGCACAAATGTTTACTAAATTCTTGCATTTTTAAAAATTGTCAAGTAAGAAGAAAGCTAAATTCCAGTGAGACATAATGGTATACAGTGTTTTTGATACCACCTTAAAACCTTTACAGCAGGGGTTGGCAAACTAGGACCAGTTCAGGCCCAATCCATCCTGCCTGCTATTTTTGTAAATAAAGTTTTATTGGGACACAGAAACAGCCATTCATTTATATATTGCCTGTGACTACTTTTGCACTACAACAACAGAGTTGAGTAATAGCAACAAACTCCATATGACTTGCATAGCTGGAAAATATTTACTTTGTGACCCCTTACTGAAAAAGTTTGCCAGTTTCTGCTCTGTAGGCTGTGGTCAATAAAGAAAACAAAAATCCACAATTTTGTTAACTCACCCATGAACAGTTACTGTTTTTATCTTTCATTCCCTGCAATCATTTCTTTGTATTTGTTTCAAAGGAGTCAAGGTTTTATACATACTTTTCTACGTATTACACATACATATACATCTTTTCATTTGGTATGGTGACAAAATTACTATTAATATATCTTGCTTTGTTATTAAGAATTTTTGTGAATTTTTTATATGGCTAGTTAATCTATTACAAAAATGTCCCATATGTTATAGACATTTACATTTTAATTTTTTACTATGTAAATTGTTCTAAAATAGATTTTTGTATGTATATTAAGTTTTTTAGTATTTTGTATTTTGTCTTATTTGGGAATAGCTTTATAGGAGTGGAGTTCATGGGCATATTTCTGGCACATATAATTAATGATAAATGATGATTTGCTGAGGTTTTTGACATGCTGAAATCTTAAAATTTTGATGTTAGACTTGGTGTTTCTGGTCCCTTTCTGTCCTGTTGATAGGGAGTTTGCGTATTTTTTTAACTTGTATAATTTGAAAAATACTATATTGTTACTGCATTGGCTCCCAACAAAAATAGTAAATTATAAAAATGTGATTTAAAGCAGTGTGAAACATAAGTGATATAAAGGTAAAATCATAGACATGTTTGAAATGGCAATTTTGTAAGTTATTGCAAACTTATTTGTAAAATCTAGAATGTATTTATGGAGTAGTAAAATGTATTTGAATGCTCTGTGCTTTATGAAAAAGATTTTTATGCTCAGCATAAAGATGTTTCATGCTGAAACTGGGCTAGCAATTATGTTCTTTGCCTAATGCTTGTTATCATTTTCATTTAATCCTGACATCTTACTTCATTACTTTTGTGCTTTTTTGCTTTGCATTTTTCACTCTTTAGTTTTGTGACTTTTAGCAAGTTGTTTAAACTTCTCTGGGCTTCAGTTTCCTTATTTGTAAACAGATGATAATATCTACATCAAAGAATTGTTGGTACTGGGTAAGATAGTGGATGAAACAAAGTTCTTGGCCTTTTGGAGCTAAAATTGTAGTGCTAGAACAAAGACAGTAAACTGTAAAATGTATACAATCTGAAATTTCTTTAAAAAACAGTGTTAAAGAAAAAAAATCAGAATAAAGGTGAGAAGAGGCTTCTCTAATAAGACTGCATTTGAACAGAGGGCCAGTGGAAGTGAGGGAGTAAATTACATGGCCATCCCAGGGAAAAGTACCTCAGGCAGTGGGAATAACAGGTTCAAAGATTTCCTTATTACCTGACTTGCTTTGAAGGTATTAGGAAAAAAGGCTAGAAACCTAGGAGGAAGATTTAATTTCTAAAGCAGGAAACAAGCACCAAAACTCATAAAGGAAAAGATGAATCAATTTGGCCACATTAAAATTAAAGCTTCCTACATGACAAAATAATTTAAAATACAAACTATAAAGGAGAATCGGAATGCAATACTTCAGTCAACTCCTATCTAGAAAAAAAAAAATGTTGTCCTCCAAGTTAATAAGAAAAAGCAACTATGCTTTTGGAAAAATGGGCAAAAAAAAAAAGCAGTGTACCAAAGACTAAACCAAAAAAAGAGGAATGAACATATCAAAAAATGCTCAGAACCAAGTGAGAAGCTATTGATACAACTCTTTCCTTACCAGTTTGATAAAACCAATAATTGGGTAGTATTGTGTTAGTGAAATGTAAGAAAACCTGAACATTGCTCTTTTTAGAGAACAGTATGATTATACCTAACAAATTTGAAAATACACTTACTGAACCTCTCAAAAATTCCACTTCTGGTTGTGGACCATAGAGAATATATCGCGCATATACACTAGGAGACCTGTGAAAATATATTCTTTGCAGGAATATTTGTAGTAGCAAGCATTTGGAAACAAATGCCATCAGTAAGATAAAGCAATAAAATATGGTATACTCTTACGAAAATATACATAATTTTCTGTTACCACATTGATTTAATTTAAGCGATTGAAATGAGAAACATGTTACTGATAGTTTTCAACATTGTAATAATACGGAGAGAAAGTAGTAAAAATGTTAGGAAGATACATTTATAGGGACATGTTATACTTGGGTGACCATAGTTAATGCCCAGTAAAATACACTTTTCCCTGAGTTCATGTCTTTGTGTGTGTATGAACCGATACATATATTTGTGTACATGTGCATTTGTGTGTATAAAATTGGACTGTAAGAACATGTTAACATATGGCTTTACTCCCATTAAAATTGTCATACATTTTATTTTGTAGGCTTTATTTTCCCCAGTAATAGAAATACTGCCATTTCCCCCATGATTCATTAATGGAATAGAGGAAGCTGCTTAGCAAATGGAATCATAAGATGAATGTATGTTTTCCTTTTAATGTCTACATAAATTCACCTTAAATGCCATTTATGTTTTGAATAGTTAAAAATGTCATAGCAGCTGGGCACGGTGGCCCACAACTATAATCCTAGCACTTTGTGAGACTGAGGCAGGCAGATCACTTGAGGCCAGGAGTTCAAGACCAGCCTGGCCAACATGGTGAAACCCCATCTCTACTAAAATAGTAAATCTATCCAGGCATGGTGGTGCACTCCTGTGATCCCAGCCACTTGGGACGCTGAGGCATGAGAACTGCTTGAACCTGGGAGGCAGAGATTGCAGTGAGTCAAGATCGTGCCACTGCACTGCAGCCTGGGCTACAAAGTGAAACTCTGTCTCTAAAAATTTTTTTTAAAATTTAAAAAGTCATAGTAAAATAATCTGCAGTTCTATTTGAATTATTAAATATGTGTATTTAAATGTGTAGATAAAAATTTATGCATGAATATAAAAGGTATTACAGAAAAAATGATTAAAGGGGAAACTCAGTAACTCCTTGTTAAGGATCCATATCAGTCACATCTATCTGCTCCAGAAAACTGATATGAACAGTTTTAGTGAAACAAGTTTTTAATTTTTATCATGTTGTTAACAATGTCCAATGTCTATGGATTCAGGGTAATGTATACAAGTAGATGGTCCAAAATACTTCAAGAATACAAAACAGTCATTCTCTTAAAATATTCTTTTCAGGCTACTGCTACATGATTGAAAGGCAGGAATTTCATAAAAGTTTCAGTGTTTTTCAAGCTGTATAGCAGGGATCTCTAGAAGTTTAGTGCTAGTCTATGGTATGTATGTGTGTGGTGGGGAGGGCTGACACTGTGCAGGGGTGGCAGGGGCTTTTTCGCTTGCATATGTTAGGCTTCCAAACAGGTTTTCATTTTCCTTTTTCCTAGAAAGAGTTCCAATGCTAAAACAAATACAATAGTTTGAAAACCATTTGTATAGAGAGGTCATGGAAGCATAAATGCCTTAATAGAGAAGTCAGGCATTTATCATTATCCAGAAGTTGGATAATACGGTCATGAAGATGGACTCAAATATGAGCATTATAAATAATCAGAATTTCAAAGACTCACAGAGGAAATGTTCTCTGCAGAATTTTCTCACACCTCCTCCACTTGATCGTATATTGCCCAATATTATCCTTTGAGCTTTTGTTGATAGATCCAGCACAGGAGATTTATTGATGCTGTTTATACACAAATAGCAGTAGAAACAAATACAATGGAATCATAATGAAATTAAGCAAATTGAGGAAGTTCTGGCCTGACTTGTTTTATTTTTCTCTTCAATTTTTAATCCATTAATCGCTTGGGCAAAATACATAATAAATATATTTTCAGAATTGATGAGTTCTAAAAAGAGTCGATGATGTCAAAAATGTTGTAATAACATGGCAAAGAATGTTTTTATGAAGGTGAAAATTTCCCATCATTTTCTTAATTCTGGCATTATTCAACATAGCATGAATATATCCATCCTGTTGGAAGCAGGTATTAAATACAAAAGTAATTTTGTGATCTCATTCTTAAGGTATCAGTTAGCTGACTAGCTCAGGGTCCTGCTAGATTCATTAAATTGTTTTATTATAATGTGCTCATTTGCTTTTGTAAGATTTTTAATTTTATAGCCCCAGATTTTCAAGTGACATGACACCTGAGCTTCATAAAGATTTCAGCTAAACAAAATCTATGAAAAAACACATTTAGAAGAAAAAGCTGTGTGCACACAATGAAAATGAAATGTGTCAATGACATGTGTCATCATGTCTATAAGCAGTGCATATCTTTATGTATAATGTGAAATGTTGTAACTGGTTTTGAGAGTCCATATAGTTTATATGTGCTATGAAAATCCTGGAATTTAAGAACCTTTAGCATTAGCTTCTCAATATATCACAAATTGAACTTTCATGTTATAAATTTTTTAAAAATTATGGCATATTTGCTCATGCAAAGAATGGTAATTTTATGTTATATAAAGATAATTGATTTTATTTACCTCTTTGTGCACTTATAATTTAACCATTCTGGAACATTGTGTTCAGAGCCAGAAAAATTAACAGATTTTATTCACATCTATGTCTATGGCTTCCTTGACAACTACTGCAGATGCCGCTATCACCATGGGGATGGTTCTTCTAAATGAAGCAGCAACTTCGAAAGGAGATGTTGGAAAAAGACGGAGTAAGTCTCTGCGTTGCCATTTTTGTAATTTCGTTTTAGTCTTAAGATTCATTTAAGTCAAATGGGAAATACATAAAAGCCCTTTGTAAACAAACTTCTAAAGAAATGTTCTGGTTTGAAGAAGATTTTAACTTTTTTCTGTTTCTGGGATGTGTTTGTATAGTTGCAAATATATTTCTTCCAAAAGCGGACGGGGTAGTTTTTTGTGGAATTGCATATAAAGTGGAGCTGTCCTTCACCCTTGTCAGGGTGCTCTAATCCATCCCCGCGAAGCCATAGTGTTTGTTGTAATTCCACGCGGCACAGAGAGATGGAAAATTCTGGGGACAGAGTCTTCAGATATTTTATTGTCATATAACATACTCTCTCTGCTACAAGAATCAGGGGTGCACTCAAAGCCTGACTTAGATGAAACTTCTGCATAGGTATTGTACACTGACATATATTACCTTTCCATTCGTTCCAAAGCTTCTTTTAACATTTTTTAAAGGGCATCTGTTGATACTGTCTCTTCCAGGGTCTTTGCCTTTTCCATTGATACACCAAGATTTACAGCTCCATCAAGTTTTCCAGCATTATGTTTTTAAGCAAGTTAATTCTGTGGTTTTTCTTTCATGGGACCATTTCTCTCCGAGTTGTAGAAAAACATATGAGGTTATTGAGAAGTAAAGAGTTTTCTAGCAAAAAGAGAACACATAGGGAAAATGTGCTCTGAGGAGCAAAGGACAGTCACTTGTTTCCTGCCACAGACCTTTTTATAATTAATACCAAGTCCCTATATGATTTGATATGTCCACAGACCTATCAGTTTTTCTGTTATTATTATTTGCATTTCTGAACTTTTTAAAACCCAAAATTTATGTATGAGCAGCATAGGTATCTGAAAGAGTATTTATTAGGAAATTTAAAATAGAAATCCGGACTTCGTGGGTTTTTAGCTAGGGTGACATGTGTATAAACAAATCATAGTGCTTTCTAAATACTTAAAAGTCTTAGGGGTTGAAATGTTTTTGATGTAATACACAGTTTAGACTGCCCTCTTTTCCTATGGTATCTATTAAAGAAACTACAAAAGAAATGAGCACATTATCATGTTGAATATAATTTTATTTATGTATCTTTTGAATAAACATCATGTCCTGAGGATTGACATTATCCCTATGAGGACATAGTATTTTTTTTTAATAATTTCAACTTTTATTTTAGATTTGGGAGTATATGTACAGGTTTGTTCCATGGGTATTTTGGATGATACTGAAGTTTAAGTATGGATCCCATCACCCAATAATGAGCGTAGAATGCAACAGGTGATTTTTCAACCTACACGCGCCTCCCTCCATCCCCACTCTAGTCGTGTCTGTTCTCATCTTTATGCTCATATGTATGCAATGTTTAGCTCCCACTTTCCAGTGAGAACATGTGGTATTTGGTTTTCTGTTTCTGTGTTAATTCACTTAGGATGATAGCCTCCAGTTGCATTCATGTTGATGTAAAGGACATGATTTTGTTCTTTATGCCTGCATAGTATTCCGTGGTGCATATATACCACATCTTCTTTATCTAGTCCATCATGGATGTGGTATATATGCACGATGGAATCGACGTAGGTTGATTCCATTTTTTTTTTTTTTTTTGCTATTGTGCATAGGGCTGCAGTAAACATAAGAGTTCATGTGCCTTTTTGGTGGAATGATTTATTTTCCTTTGGGTGTAAACCCTGTAAGGGGATTGCTGGGCCAATGGTAGCACTACGTTAAGGTTTTTGAGAAATCTCGAAACTGCTTTCCACAGTAGCTGCTCTAATTTACATTCCCGCCAACAGTACAGAAGCATTCCCTTTTCCCTACAACCTCACCGGTATCTGCTTTTTGACTTTTTAATCATAGCCGTTCTGACTGGTGTGAGATGGTATCTCATTGTGGTTTTGATTTGCATTTCTCTGCTGAATAGTGATAATGAACATTTTTTCATATGGTTACTGGCCACCTGTATGTCTTTTAAGAAATACCTGTTCATATCCTTTTTCTGCTTTTTAATGGGGTGGTTTTTTGCTCATGGATTTAAGTTCCCTGTAGATTCTGGATACTAGATGTTTGTCAGATGCGTAGCTACCAAAAATTTTCTCCCATTCTGTAGGTTGTCTGTTTACTCTGTCTTGTTGTTTTGCTGAGGCTCATTAATCAGTACCACTTGCCAACTTTTATTTGCAACTGCTTTTGGAGACTTAGTAAAAAAAATTCTTTGCTCGAGCCAATGTTGAGAAGGGCATTTCCTAGGTTTTATTCTAGGATTTTTAAAGTTTTAGGTCTTACATTTGAGTTAATTTTCACATATATGGTGAATGGTAGGGGCCAAGTTTCATTCTTGTGCATATGGCTAGCCAGTTATCCCAGCAACATTTTTTGAATAGGGAGTCCTTACCCCATTGCTTGTTTTTGTCAGCTTTGTTGAAGATTGGATGGTTGTGAATGTGCAGCTTTATTTCTGGGTTTTCTATTCTGTTCCATGGGTCTATGTGGAGGACATCCTCTTAATTATGTGTTTGTTGTATATCCTGTCTTAAGGTAAATAATAGTAAGAAATGTGTAGTAAATTTTTAAATCTTAGAACATTTATTAAATAATATGATACTGAATTTATTAAATCACCATTTCCAACTTCCCTCTTTGTAGATGTTTCTTTAACTCCAGCTCCCACCCACCCCTAAATGGTTTATTCATGTTATGTGTGTGTATGAGCGTGAGCTGGAAAACATTTTAAAACTTTTAAATTACTCCTTTTTGATGTGATTTTTGTTTTTGATGTGGCACAACTACTATGATTAGTGTTTCCCAGGTCAGAATGCGTCTGCCTCACCACAGCATTTTCTTTCCAAAGGTGGAGTATCTCATGTGACTGCCATGGTTCCTTTAATAGTTACTAACCCCTCACTACCCTCAGTTCCTCTCCCTTGCCATATACAAGTACTTGAGTAGCATTCTTTTGTTCCACTGCATAGGATCAAGTAATTTTCTTCTGTCTTACTTGATCACATATTTCGAGCCTCATTTCCCATAGAGCACAACCCAGGGGAGCTACTAAAAAGGAGCAAAGGGAATGAAAAGAGTGCTTTATACTTCTTTTGAAAAATAAAAAAGGAGATGGAAGGAAAAGAAAGAAGTGTTAGATAAAATGCCAGATTTGGGAAAGTATAGAGTAAATCATTTTGTAATTCATGATGGGTTTAGTAAGATTGTTCTACGCAAAGTTGTTATGCTGTATCTGGGTCCTGGTGTCTGTCATATGGGGATATTCTATAATTTTCAAAAACTTATTTTATGATATTCACAAACTCATTTTTTGCTTTATTTTCTCCCAATATTCATTTGAAGTTCAGCTGCATGAGTGTTGTCTGAAATGAAATGTCAGAGGCTACACTTGGATGCTATTAAATGCTTGTGATGTTTCACAATTCATATTGAAAACTTAGAAGATATTACTGCAGAGTTGCATAAAAACGGACACATTTGCAGACCATATTTTGACAAAGCTGTACCTTGTGTACTCCATGATTGCCAGAATTGCAGTTAAACTTGGTTTCATTTATATATTGGCAAAAATTTTAAAAATCATAGTTCCTTATAGAATCATATAGATCTATTTGATTTTCCTTATTCTGCTTCAGTGTTTTTAATCTTTTTAAATCTTTTTTATTTTATGAATAATTTCAAATATTTGTTTAGAATTCTCTGAAATAAAAGGTGTATTGTGCAAATATTTGTTCTTAAAAGATGTTTAGATATTTCTTGAGATTAACACTAATTTCTACTTACAGAACATATTTAAGTATTTAAATTTTATAAGCATTTTTAGATTGTACTAATAATTGCAATGAATCTTGTTTAATTAAATATCCAAAATATATGTGCAAAAGAAACATTTTATTATTCATCTGCTTTAGAGTAAAATCTTCTCAATCATAATAAAAAGGAAATGAGAAAATAAAGTACTTTTCCTATTGTTAGCTTTCCTGGGACAGAGGAATATTGAAAACCTAGACCACAGCACATTTGACTTTAACATGTGCCCTCAGTTTGTTTGTAAGACACACAACATTTTGACACTATTACCTGCCATGGAGGGAGTTTCCTCCCCTCTGGTTCTCACTTAGACCGTATTTTCTCTCTCCAAGCTTTTATTCCTTGCTTTCTATAACATGCTGTCACTGAGGCGATACTAACGAATACCTAAAGTTACTGCCTAGCATCTGAAAAGATTAAAATTATATTAAGCATTTTAACAATGCAAATGTTCCTGCTAATATAGCCAATGCTTAATAATGCAAGAGCCAATAATCTTGTTTGTGGTTTATAACATGGTTTGTTTTGATCACTCTGGGGCATGTTAGTACTTGTAAGAACTCTATACGAGAAGAAAACCTCCAGAAGACTTAGATCAGTCAATTTTGTTGTTTTCATACCCCAAATAGTACATTTTCATTGAGAAGAATGTGGAAAATATTGAACACATTGTATTGTGGATAATCTGGTTTGTTGTACCTGTATGTGCCATGAACTATTAAATGTAAGTATACTGTAATTGAATGCATTTAAAAATATAAACAATTGGGGTTTCATGTGCATATTTTTAGACACTAATGGTATTTTCTGTCTATTTCTAGTAATTTGCCTAGTGGGATTGGGCCTGGTGGTCTTCTTCTTCAGTTTTCTACTTTCAATATTTCGTTCCAAGTACCACGGCTATCCTTATAGGTAATATCTTTATACTAACATGAATGTTTTTAACTAATAGAACAGAATTTCAGTGGTTAATATATAATTAAGGATGAATATAAAGTTGCTGTGTAATTTTTAAATTCAGTTAAGCAAGTGTTTGAGCACCTGCCATGTGTTCAGCATAGTAAAGTACACAAAGGAGATATACAACAGACTTCTTGTTCCCTGACAGCATATAGTTTATTTTTAGACATACATATTTTTATATAACAAATGAGGTTGAAGCTCATTTTGATGACTTCAAAATTTTATCTTCCCTTAGTTTGTCATGATTTTGACTTCATTCGCAAGATGGTTTTCTCATATAATTCACTGTTCATTGTCTAATAAACTTTGTATTATCTTTGGAATTCTACAAAATTTTTACTTTTCAAAATAAGAGCCAACATGAAAGGGAAAAATTAAGTGATAAAATAATCTCTGGTCATTATAAATCATAATGAGTATCTCGTAAAATTTTCTACAAATTGTCATAATTGGAGATGGAAAGATATTGAAAATTCAAAGACCACATTATTATTACCAAACTATACTTTCGCTAAAGCACACTGTAGTAGATGTGCCAGATTACAGTTGTTCACTTTATGAATTAGGCCTGTATTCATTCTTGAGCTTTTTCCTCCAAGTTTTCTTAAATAACTTTCATTTTCTCTTTCTCTAGGCAGTCCTTCTTTTAGCTTAGCTCATCTCTCTAATGAGTAAAAGCTCAGTATTTCCTTTTTCAGAGATTTTGAAGATTCTGTTTAGGTAATAGAACCAGTGATATGTTGATAGAAAATAAAAGCCTCTCAAAGCCTACATTTCTCCTGCCTGTGAACAGTGGACATTTTTAGAACATTTCTACACAGATCATAGTAACAATATATAGCCTTATCAGGGAGAAAACTAATCCCATAAAAGGGAGATCTAACCATGGGATTATAACATAAGAATATGAGTCTTCAGCCCCACCCCCTCTATTTTCATAGATGGCCAGAGGTACATTTCCAATTCTCTCCTTCCCATAGCCATTAAAAATAAACATACTAAGGGAATGGAAGAAATATGGGTATCAGATTTCCTGACACCCTGCTTGCCATGTAAATTTTTAAAAATACCAGTTCTGAGGACAGCAAGAGTTACGAGAGAGGCAAGCATAGTCTTCAGGTTTTTCATTTTATTCTTGACTTTAGATAGCCAGCCAATTTTGGTGTTGATAATGTGAAATAATCAAATCTAAGATTAAGTAATACCCAAGAAAGATGAAGTTTTCTTTTTTCTTTCACCCTGCTCTAGGATTGAGAATCATGTTTCTGTATGATTGGTACTTAGTTTGACATGTGTTCTATAATGAAAGATGTAAAGTAACAAAAATAGAAATACTCTATTTTATCTATGATGCCAACAACACTTGAAAATTAATCCATTTTCATCTCTAGTACTTAGTTTCAAAGGAAATATATATCTTTTTATGAAAAGATAAACTATACAGTAAGTGATACTGTGAGATTCTTAAGCCCTAATTAGTTGACAGGAAGTAGGGAAGGGTAAAGGGCAAATTCTAACTTTCCTCATATATCAGAGCATGTAATGATACCAAAATATCATTCCCTATCTAGATTATTATCTGACACAGCAATATAACTAGGAAAAGTGCAGAAAAAAATATTTTACTCATTTTTTTATAATGTTGCATTTGACAGTACTATTTTTGTTACGATATGAAGAGTTTAAGTTTGTACTTTTTTTTCAAGTAGTAGTTGTCATTTAGTGTAATAACTCTCCAGTGCTCTGGGGTTTTGTGGCTGTTTTTTAACTGAGGTTGGACATAGAAATTACCTGGGGAGCTTTTCAAAATACATATCCTTGGCCTCTCCATAGATAGGAATAGTAAGCACATCTGAACCAGCATATATGCCACTTACATTATTTCTGTGTAAATGTGTCATTTGAACGTTCTTCTTATGTAACCAATCCCACACTCCTGTCAGCTCCCCATCAACCTAACAGGAGATGGATTTGCCTTCAGCAGGCCTCATAATGCTAGAAATATAGATGAAACTCTTGTAAGAAGTCAGAGATGGAAATTATGCCTTACAGTGGTTTGTGAATGTGAAATTTGACATAGTTTAGATGAGAACCCTAACAAGGAGCTGCCAAGAAACAGAATCAGAAGAGAGCCTATCAAAGAAGCTTGGGACACCAGGTGTGCTAAACAGCGTGCCATGCTGTGTGGAGAAATGGCAGGCAGGCCTCTGACTGCTGTAACAGCTCTTCAGAGTGCTCCATCATTTGCTGTGCTATTCTGTGGATTTACCAGATTGACCTAGACAAGCTAAATAGTTTGGTTGCTCTGTCAGGCAATTTTAGATTCAAGAAGCCAAAAGGCAATCGGAGTATGTTAGATAATGGGAGGTTTATCGGAGAGAGATACAGAGAAGCAAGGAAGACAATTAAAAACGTAGTTGCCACATAGCTAGATCTCACAGATGTTGGAAAAGGTTCAGAAAATAGGTCATTCAACAACAGAAATCCATTGCTTCAGAAGTAACTCAGTGACTAATCTCTTGCTCCAATTCTTCCACTATTATTACTGAGTAATGTCTGTATACCATTCTCTTCAGCTGATTAGAGCCTTCTCTGTCCCTTAGACTCCCACCTATGCTACCGGTTCTCACTCTCTCGACATGATTTTGTGCATTTTCTTTTCTAAGAGGAAGGGAATGATTGGCTAAGTTTTTCACTCCCCAGTATTGGGCATCTGATGTAAGTAGAACTTTCACCCCAGTCTACCTCCTATGCCATAGTCTATCCTCTGGAGTCCTTGAAGGTGTCTCCTTTACCACCTTTTGTTGGAGCTATTCAAAGAGCCCAATGAATTACATTAATTTTCTGTTTTCTAAGCACATCCAACAGAAGCCAAATACAATGACAAACATCTATGAAAGAAAAACACCAAATATGTGAACAGAGTAGTATTTAATTCAGCTCATATATTTGGGAAAAAGGTGTTCAAGATAGATCTTTGATCCTAAGAGATGGTTCTCAAAACTCTGTGGCTTCTTATTCCTACACCATGTGCAACTGAGTCAGAATCTGCAAGTGTGGGTTTTAAGAATCAGGTGAATAGTTACCCAGGTGAATCTGATATAACCATTTTATGAGCCTGTCTTAGGGAACTAAGTGATAAAGGATTTCCCAATTGCCTCTCAGTTATAAATTTGAGTTGTTCAACAAATGCTTTATAGATGTTTAAACATATAGATGATGTTTACTGTGAAGTCATCTGTTTGGAGAAAGTACAACCATGAACCAGGGAATAACAGTGTAAAGTGTCGAAAGCTAAGTGGCAGATCTGTTGTATGGAAATAATTGAGAAAGATCACTGTGGGTTTGAGAAAGGTTCCAGAAAAAGGCTTGAATTAGGCTAAAATTCAACAAAGCATTTAGACAAAGAAGAGGGGCTCAAGATATTTCATGGACAGAAAGTCATAATTTGTATACAGAGAAATGGGAAGAGAAATATGTTCATGGTATCTTTTGAGGATTATGAGTATACTAAATAGTGAACATGTTTCTGGCTTAAAATGCATTAATAAAGGAAGATATATACACAAAAGGAAATATTCCTAAGCAATCTGGGTGAATTTTACAACAGTTCTCTAATTCAGATTCTAGAAATTTGCAAAATGAATAATTTTTCCAGGTGAGTTTTTGGGATTTTTTTTTCTGGAACATCATAGTGTTCTGGGATTTTAGTACTGCACAGGATCATAGAGATCATATCGTTATTATTCATTTTACAGATGCGACCAAGAGAGTGTCTCTATTTAAAGACAGAAGCAGAAAATCTGACTCTTAGCTCACATGTCTCTCCTATGCCATATTTTGTGTAGAAAAACATGATTTGTATATTCATATAAGTGGAAAATTATCCCAGAATCAAAGTTGAAAATAACATGAGGTCAAATGTATAATGACATCAATAATGTGATAGCCAAAGCCTCTAAGAAAAATGTTGACAATTAGATAAATGTTCAGCACCAAGATAATAACTTACTTTGGCCTCTTGAATTAGTTCGAGAGATGACGATTTTACTCAAAAGGAAATCTACAGAAAAACTAAGGGACACTGACAAAATCTACTTATTAAACAAATTTAAGTAATTTTTATATCTTATTATTCACTAGTGAAAGCTGCTATAGTTTACATAGATGTGATGCCCTTTTTATATTTTTTAATCTTTATAATACTCTCTCTCTTCATGTATCCTCAGATCATACCTGAGATTGTTCTTATGAATTTCATGACTTAGTTATCAAGCTATTGTACTGTCCAATTTAAATAATCCCTGTAATTATAGCTTCCCAGAGCACATTAAAGCCTTCTACTACGTCCCTTCAGCTCTTTTGAAAACTGTCATTTATCTATTTTCTACATTCTATTGAAATACTGGGAAATTGTTTAGCAAACTTCCATAAATCCTTATGGTGCTCATAGATAACCCTTCTTATGATCATTCATATTTGAATTATTTTGCTCTCAGGTTTACATAGTATAATTTTTCCCTTCATGACATTTACAGTATCCTTCCAAACCAACAAAATACAGTGGACGGGGAGAATTATGAACAAAAACAAGTTTTCCATTTAAAAAGTTTTAATCCCTTTTGTTAGTCTAGCACATGTATAATATTTTACTTTGAGTCATCTTTTTATTCCATGGCATTATTTTCCTTTTAAATAAGCTTTCGTTTCCTTCTCAGTTGTTTTATCCATTCTCTTGTGAATGATTATAATTGCCTGACAAACAGCAAAAACAAATGTTACTAAAAGACTGCAGAGAGTATATACCAGAGATTTGGGTACACCCTGAGCCAAATTACAAAAATGTGACAGTACAGGGAAAGCAAATATATATCTATTCAATTAGTTAACTAAAGAAAGAGCAAAGGTGATGGCAAAAGCAAGTGTCAAAGAGGGAACAAATGAAGGAGAAGAAGAAATAATTCTGATACTAGTTGAAAGGTGAAATAATTCTGATACTAGTTGAAAGGTGAGATGCTGATAAAGAACAGAAAGACCTTTTCCCATAGAATTATCCTGTGATGAACATAGTACCACATTGTTGAAAACTATTTTTGTATTCCTGGAAGCATTTACCTGTGGCACCAGCATTATATGTTTTAAAAACTGCTCACATCAGATAAAGGCAGTTTGTAGAAAATGAGAGAATGAGATGCAGGAAAGAAGTATTCTAGGAAGAGGAAAATCCACAACACATATTCCAGAAGGTATTTCCTGGCCTTTGGTACTTCTGCAAAAACATTTGTAGATGTCCATTTTCTAAGAGCATTAGACTGTAAAACAGTAAATCGTAAACCCTAGGAACCCAGACCTGAACCACTCCAGCCATCCAAGACAGAAATACATTGAAGTAGGCTGACAAGAGGAGAAAAATAGTTTCTCAACCAAGACTGTATCCTTGACTTTCCCAGTTTTAACAGGAATACATGTTGCAGAGATCAATTACTAATACAGATGCACGTTGTTCTTCACAGTAACTCTTGGGAAGCTTCCTACTTCTACTTTAGATCATACCTGTACTTGGGATAAGACACTTGAGTTACCCTTCAGTGAAGATGCACATTTAAACATAACACCTTCTACTTTTTTTTTTTTTTTAAAGAAAATCACCTTTCGTAATGGCCTTTAGCCTCCAATGCCAAAGTAGTTGCTTGGGTGTTATGCATCCGCCTTTTAGCCCTCAATGTCTTCATTTTGAATTTTTCTAAATTATAAACTGTTGTGGCACTGATACACAGGACTATATCCATAATTATCTTTATGTACAGAACCATGATAATTGTCTTTGAACTAATTTTTTAACATTCTGTCCTCACAATTTTTAATTTTATTTAAAATACAGTCCTTAATTTCTTCTGTATGAAGTGATGCTGTTCTGTTTATTCATTTTTATTTTAATCTTAAGCCTTATAAAACCTTAAACATCTATGCCCTTCATATTTTTTCAGTACTTCATAGTACTTTCAAAATTGCTGTTTTCTTTGCTGATACATGTACCTGCTAAAGGGATAAATATCTACTTTTTAAAATATTTATCCTATATTCTTAAATCTTCCCTAAAGTTTACCATTAACACTTTACAGCATGAATCTGTTTCATGCCATTACTAAATTCTCTCAGATTGTCTTCTAAATTCAATATACAAACTTTCCCGATTGGAATCCCCAGTGTGCTGGTTACTGACTGTGTGACCTTGGGCAGGTTAACTTTTGTCAACCTAAGTTCTCATTTATAAATGGAGGTGATGTGTCATATGTCGTTCAACTATTACAAAGATTCCATGAGAGAATGCTCGCAAATCACTTAGCACATTGCCTGGTACGTAGTACTAATTATTTAAATTCATTTTTATTTAATCTTTTGCTATAAAGTTTTTCTTTATGCTAAAGATTAAGTAGTTTTGTCTTATTTTTGATGAATGTAATCGGGCTCCTGAGTCTCTTGAAGCTGTCAGTGAAATAGGAGGGTTACTATGAATTTGATCTAATTACCATCTGAGCCATAGTTCAGAAAGGAGGAAATATTACTTCAGTAGTAGCACTGAATTCATTTTATATATTACATGAACTTTGGTGCTTGCCCCATTTTCTAAGAAGAGCAAAGTGCTAGCAAGGACATCATATTCTTCACATATGGTTAACTACCTTATCAATATTTTTCACTGGCACTCTGTGTTCACAAAAGTTTCCTTTAGAAGATGTCTGTAGTAACATCTAAGGTACATCAAGTCTGTTTTCTCTGTTAGGAAAATAACATGAGACATTTCTAGTAATTCTGTCACTTTGCTTCCTAACTCTTCATTAGACTCTGTCTTAGGCAGGTAGTATAATCTAACAGAAAAATAACAGTAATTAGGAGAGGTCCCGAGTTCAAGGTTGGGGTTTCATTCTGTGTATTAGCTAGAGCTCTAGCTCTGCATTTAGACAAATCTAGGTTTGAATTTTGGTTCCTCTTAACTTTGGGTCTTAAAGTTAGTTACTTAACTTCCAAGTCTCTTTCTGCAGCTCTAGTTACTTCTCTATCTATCTATATTGAACTTGGTTAAGCCTGTTTCTTGATCTGTAAACTTGGTATGATAAAACCTACCTCAGAATTTTATGGGGATAAATTATATAATCAATTTGTAGTCCCTGAAATGTAATGGGTTCTCAATTAAAAAGTACTCACTTTCACCTACCTCCTCTTCAACTGTACTAGCCATGTCAGCAATTGACTATTCAAGTCGTACTTTATTGCATTATGTTTTTCATTAAGTATTCATTTACAGTTGTTTCATGTGTTTGTCTTTTTTCTTCTAGATTATAAGGTATTTGTGTCTTTGATAAATACCTTTTATATATCTCCAAAGTGCTATGCACATAGTAGGTGCTCATCATATACTTGTTAGTTGAATCTGTTTACTTGAAAACTTTATTCCTTGTCTACTTCCATTAAATGCAATCGGAACCATTAAAATAGAAATAGAGTGAAGATTACTGGCTTGCCCCAGCTCCAGAAGATGCAGTTCATATCAGATGACACCCCCTGGAGTTGTCAGGTTGTTCTTCATAGCTGAAGGTGTGTGGAAAAATTAGTTTTTCCCCAAACTTGAGCTCTAAAAGTAACTATCATGGCTGGGAGTGGTACCTCAGGCCTCATGCCTAGCACTTTGGGAGGCTGAGGCAGGAGGATTGCCTGAGGCCAAGAATTTGAGACCAGTCTGAGCAACACAGCAAGATGAGTCTCTACAAAAAAAATTTAAAAAATTAGCCTGGCATGGTGGCAGATGCTTGTAGTCCCAGCTGCTGGGTAAACTGAGGTGGAAAGATCGCTCGAGCCCAGGAGTTTGAGGCTGCAAGTGAGCTATGAGTGTGCCACTACACTCCAGCCTGTGCCACAGAGTGAGACCCTGTCTCTAAAAAATCTTTTTAAAACAGAGGTATTGCCGTTCCAATTCTGAGCTGGGTGATATCAAGTGAAAAACAGAATATATAAATTAAGCTTATAGTGGACACAAAGTGCCTTCCATTGTCTTAAAACAAAACTGATAGTTCCTAATGTCCTTGGTTACCTTGAGATGAACAAAAATGGAATGGTACTCAGTAAGGAAATGTACAGAATAACAGCTAAAAATGAAAGGCATTCATAACAATTTTGAAGAAAGTATGATAATGAACAAGCACAGCAAGACAAAAATTCCAGAATGTAGAGTGTATAGCAATATTGCATTCATTTGTACATCTTAACAACCTTAAGCTGTACAAATAGAACAGTAATATCTAAATGGTGTGATGATCAGCCCATAGTACACATCACTGATGAGAATTTCACTGGTATTAACCTTTCTCATACTGAGTCCTAGCTTTGTAGAATGACTTATAAAGGTCCAAGGATTTAGTGATGATTAAGAGATAAGCTGGCATTCTGTAAAGGCACCATTGTCTATCCCCTGTCTTATCTAGATAAAGAATGTAGTGCTAAATCTTGTAATAATATTGTACAAATGGAAATTCAATCTTAAGGATTATTTTTTCCATATTGTTGTATTTCATTGTGGTGTATTGGAAAGTGATCTGGACTTTGAGTGAGAAGATGTGATTTGGACCATGGCACTTAAAAACTCTATAACCTCAGGCAAGTCTTTTAATCTTCTCTGAGCCTCAGTTTTCCTCATTTTCAAATATAGAGACTATAACATTTATCTCATAAGACAAGTTATAGTAAATTACTGTTTTACAAATGTAAGATAACTTAACTTTCAACTGTGAGAGTCCATATTCCAGTCTTACATTATTATGTTTATCTGCTCTAGGAAAAAGTCCTCAGATAAAAATTTCTACCAAAAGACTGACACGTGAAGTTAATCATTTGACAGATGCAATCCTTCCACTCCCAACAAATATACTTTCTTAACTTCTGTTTGTTATCACTTAGGGGAAAAAGGCAGTCAACAAATATGTTTAATTCTGCCTAAGAAAAATGTAGCCAAATCTTTTTTCCCATTAACAAATAATGTAAGTCTTAATATTCAAGGTTAATAAAAAATACAAGTGTTCCAAACAGTTAACTTACTGAATACTTTAAAATCAACATTTGCTAAATTCAGAAACAGATAGTAGGTTCATATATATACACACACACACACACACACATACATACACACACATATATATAAAATATAAATTTATGGTAATTTTTTGCAGAAAATTCACAGTCCAGTTTTTGGATCCCACACTACACATCCCACCCCCTCAAGCCCAGAAAACCAAGGGTCTAGGCTAACACACACATCAAAAGCAGCTCTAGAGACTTAGTTCCATTGTGGCAATACAACTTTCTTACTCTGGCAGAAACTCCATACCATTCAGCAACCCACTGAAAGCAGGGCAGGAGGATTACAGGCGTGAGCCACCACGCCCGGCCAGGCCTAGATTTCTTCAGGCCTTTTTGGAAGACAACTTGTTTCAGACTCGAAGACTTTTCTGGGTTTAGTAATCTTGTGTTACAGAGAAGAGAGCCCCAGGACTTTCAGCTAAAGAATTCTAGCTAAGGGCTACAATGTCCTTCTCTCTAGCATTCTCATAGAACACATGTGAATGTAAAGATTAAAAGGAATAACTCAGTGAGTTGCAATATCCACAAGGTCAATGGATAGGAATGAAAATTCAGCCACTGGCTTGTCTGTTTGGTGAACAACCCAAACCTTTTTTTCCCCTTTGCACTTTTTTGGATGCCAAATGAAATCTGAGCAACTGCCCCTTACCCACATAAGTGATTTCTGTGAGACAGATGACATTGTGTAACCACCGGGTCTCCCTGACTTCCTCCCCAGTTTGAGAACAGGAAGAGCAGTGCCCCGAAAAATTCTGTCGAGCTGAAGATATTAGAATCTAACCAACTCCCACTTGGACACAGTACATTTGTTCCGGAACACTGTGTACATTCTGGTTTTTCCAAATATGAGAAACAGATGGAGTCATTAATTCAACGTAAATTAAAAAAAACAAAACACACAGCAAGCCATTATTTGCTACCTGTTCAGATATTTCACAGAAAGGGAAAAGCAACAAACAAGCTTTTGATATATCCTCAGTCTCCAGTAACCACCAGTGACCAAATCCAAAGTTCTCTTCATGTGACCTTTCTAGCATTTTAGTTGACAAGCCCCTCTTGGAAAGTTTATACCCTGGATTTTGTAACATGACTTTCTTACACCTTCCTTTTTTCTTTGAGATTATTTCTGAGTCCTGAATATACATTATCAATTCCTGACCTTTGTCCTGAGTTCTAGAACCAGACCTGGATACCACATTAATAGTTCACCTCAATACGTTCAAAAATCATTATCTGCCTCCAGATCTGTTTCTCCATTCCTTTTCCCCATTTTTCCTGACACTGTCATACTCACAGTCATGCAAGATGGAAATCTTGGAGTCATTTTGTGCTCATCTCACATCCTCATCCTGCTTTGTGTTATTTGGTCTACATTACTTTTCTCTTCCCACAGTTGCTGTCTTAAGTACGTTGTATCTTTTTCTGACTATCACCGAGCCTCCTAAATTGTCTCCCAATGTCTAGTCATTATCCCCCATAATCCATCAGTTATTGTACGGTAGTGTCAGAATTGTTTTAAGATACGCAGTGATTATGTTGCTTCTTCATTAAAATGCCTTAATAGCTAATAAAAAGGAGGAGGGGAAAGCTAATACATGTTCCTTCTAGAAGATACAGATAGATGAAGAAAATATATTTATAAATCCCAACAGTCAGGTCATCAACTATCATCAGTTTAGCCTGTACATATTTTGTAAGCTGCTTATTTTTCTTTTATACATCATGAGCATATTCCAATGCAGTTAACTACATTCTACAGTATATATGATTTTACTAGCTATATAGTAATACCATTGTATGAATTGCCACAACTATTTTAAGTTTCATGCCATTCAGCTTTTTATGGTATATCCTTCAGTACACCCTCTGGTTTAATACAAGACTCAGTAACTGCTGTCTGTGTTAGTTTATCCTACAAACTAAGAATGGCTTCTACAGTTTTAAAACATCGGGGGGTGGGAAGTCAACAAAGAATATTTTGTGACATGAAAATTATGAAATACAAATTTCAGTGCCTATGAATAAAGTTCCATTGAAACGCATCCAGGTTTGTTTTATGTGGTGTTGTCTGTGGCTGCTTTTGTACAACAGCTCAGTTCAGTGGTTTCAGCAAAGACCCGTGGCCCACCAAAGTTTAAAATATTTACCTTCTGGCTCTTTACAGAAAATGTGCTAACTCCTAGCCTAGCCATGCTGAACACAACACTGAGTATGTTCTCGTACTTTGATACCTGTCCCCATCCAGCTTCTTTGGTCTACGCTGCTGTCCCTTTATCTTACACGTTCTCAGAGTTTTGCTTTTTCAATTCTTGTAACACCATCATCATATCCAACATGTCACTGTATCATACTTAATCATACCCAGGTCTTTCTCTCCTTTAGCTAAAAGAAACATAAGGGCCACGACTTTCAATCATTTCATTTTCTGCAACACGCTTCTATGCACAGAATTCTAGTACACAATAGTTGTTAAATGCTGATTGAAACAGACTTCTGGGGGCCCCGAGTTTAAGAAAATAGCTAACACTTGCATGTTTCTCTAGAAAAATATTTTGAATTTCAAGTAATAAACTTGCTAATAAACCTATGGAATATGACTCCTCAGCACATCAAAGACAATATATTCATCTAAATCATGGTTTTCTACCATGAGGGAGTGTTGAGGAGAGAGCCAGCCTTAAAGAGAGAAATGGTTTGAAGTTGTCATCCCATTCCTTCTTTGTGCATCCCTGATGGACTTTAAGCAACAATAAAGTGACACAGACTAGAAAGGAATGGTTGCTTCCCTTAGGCTAGGGGAAGTGGGAGCTTCTGGGGTCACATTTGTGCTAGTCCTAGCCTTCTATCTTATCCCTTGTGTGCAACTTGCTACTCTTGCCAACTAGCTTCCATTTTCTATTACTACCTGAGTTACAGTTGACCATGCATATATTCACTTCAGAATAAGCAAATAAGCCAGTCACAGCAATCAGTGCTATGCACATGCTGACTACTACTGTGAATAACTACAGTGCGATTCATTCATGACTGAGAGTGGAGCGGACTCCATACAGAAGTTGATGGTGGTACCCAAGGCTGCTTCTCACTCACTCTGGAAGCAGACCGCAAAACTGAAAAGCACACATAAGGGGAATACATTCAGTTTTCAGTATTCTTGACGGTTTTTTTAAAAAGTATGATACAAAGGTATTTATACATTTTTGTGATAAACATTATTAGAAAAAACAATATCCAAGCACTGCTGAACCATAAATCTGTAAGAACTATTACACTGTTAGATTATGCAGCAAAATTATTAGACAGATAAATGTGAAAAGGGAAAAAATACACGTCCGATCTTGATTAGAAATGAGAGACTAATTCCTCGAGTGATAATAATCAATATAAAACATTCATACTGGAACATACCTTGGACGTTGTTTATATAACGAAAATAAAATGAAACCTAAAATACTGATTAGAGAACAGCAGTCCATACTTTTCTCAGAAACGTCTGAACCAGCCAAACATTTTTGACATTTTTGTGCTTCAAGTGTTTCCAGTGTCTTGTACAAATAAAGACATTTTTATAACATTTTAAAATGAAAATGATAGCTTTGAAAATAAAACCATAGAAAGTACTCTACTTGTTAGATGTATCCTCTATTGTAGGACAATTAATCAGTTTCAGATTAAATATATACTTGTCATTTCATGATATAAACAACTGATTGTTATAACAGCTTAAAATTACTATTTCAGTTTTGAAAACCATAAAATGAAAAAAACAGCATAACTAAAGATTATATTAATAAAGTACTCACAGAGATCCTTTTACTCTGATTATACTTAAGTATCATAAAACTCCTAAAAAGTTAAAAGGTATAAAATTACCATTACGGATCAAATTAGTATTTTTGCTTTCACAGGGGTAATATCATTAGCAATAATAAATATTATCTTTAGTGCTCCATAACTCGAAAATTGCAGATCCTTTAAAAACTAAACAACAAAAAGCTACAAATCCTTACTTTTAAGTATCAGTTTATTTTATGATTAAGGTTTCTTTTTTCATTAACCCTCGTTCTTCAGTTAGCTTCATCTTCAGAGCAAGCTGATGATAGCTTGCGTGCGCTAGCAGGATGAATGCTATCTTTTCAAAACATAATGCCACAATTAATCTACAGCTGGCACATCTATCTGCTTTACCAGCAGTGTTTTTAAGGATCATGTGGATTGAACAGCAACTACAGCTTAAGACCCTGACGAGGTTTACTGCTGACATTCTTCTTCATGGAGATGGTCACCCTTATAGTACGCTTTATTCATTACTTATTATCTTGAAAGTAGAGGTGATGTCTCATTGCGTCCTGATAGCATCATATCATTTTTATCTTCTAATTTAACAATTTCTCAGAAACAGCTAAGAAGAGTAATTTCTGGTTTGTACTGTGCTATGACGTTATTTACATTTTAATTGATGCTATATAATATACACTGTATATTATATAATTTAAATATATATTATATATATTTTATGTTTTATACTAAAGTGTTGTATTTTAAAATATGTATTTATTTTTGCACATAGTATCACCAGAATCCTAAAATATTAGCACCGAAAAGAACTTTGGGAATCATCCAAAACAAACGTTCTTTTCACTAATGAGGAAACCGAGGTTCAGAAAGACAAAACAATTTATGCCTAGGATATTATGATTTAAACATCCAGATAATAAAACGTACCAACTTTGGACATTTTTCCAGCTACATGTTTTTTGTTATTGTTGTTGTTTTTTGTTTTTTTGTTTTTAACTACAGGAACTATTGGTTTCATTTTTGCTTTCATATTTAATTAAAAATTGGTTTGTCTCTGGTTGCCTTGCAAAGTTGTCTTGTGTTGTCAAGACTCAAAAAGAACATGCCACATGGTAGCAGAAAGATACAGATATAAACAAAAACTTCATAAATGTTATTTAAATTGATTTACCATCTTACAAAATTAAATTTTGTTTCATAAAGCTTTGCTTAGGGAAGTTTAAAAAAAAATAGTTATCTTTTATATGTACAAGTATCTCTGCTGATGTTTCATCAGAAGTTTTATGATTTATGTATACTCTTTTTGGTTGTTCAATATGATGAAATTGTAAATTATATTAACAAAAGACCAAGTGATTACATTATACATTTAGAGAAAAAATATTTTTAGGACATTCAAATGACCCACTTCACATGTTTGTTTCAGTCCATTCCCTTGTATTTCTTCTACATTACCATTTTAAATGCTGATTTAACTATTGCTCCAGCCAGCAGTGAGAAGAATGTTTATGTAAATTTAAACCACAAATTCAAGTTTTCAGCATCATCTCTCACCTGACCCTGTTCCCACCCTAAGCCTGATCTGGTTAAAGGCACTAGTGCAGAAAAATTGCCCTGATGTAAAAATTACAATTAGCTGAATTAATACAATTATGACATTTTAATGTTATATTTACATGTGCTAATTTAGAATGGAATAAAAAGCATACTGTATTTTCCTTATGTTCAGCACATAATAATTTTCTTTCTTTTTCAGCTTTTTAATTAAATGAAGCCAAGTGGGATTTACATAAAGTGAATGTTTACCATGAAGATAAACTGTTCCTGACTTTATACTATTTTGAATTCATTCATTTGATTGTGATTAGCTAGCTTATTCTTGTGTACTTTTTTTAAACTGTGGGTTTTCCTAGTAAATTTAATTTATAGAAATCAATGGTAGCATTTAGTGTTCTACAAAGGAAATATCAAAGTGTTTTTCAAGCCTATTATATTCAGTGTGTGCCACAGGATTGAAATAAATGACAATGTAATTATGAATTCATGTTTTAGAACTGTTTACTCATTAGTAAAGGACTGCAATGTTAGTAAAGAAAACCTATGACATGTATGTTAAAGATTCTTAGTATTGTACAGGGATAAAGCAAATGCATGAAAATATGTCATGTACTGAAAATTAAACTTACTGCAGTTTCAGTTATAAAGGACGTGCACTGTTATAAATAGTCTTTTGTTATTATTAACTAGATAAAGGTATATAGGACAGGGAACTGGATGAGTGGTACCTATAATTTGGATGCCTAAGCAAGGCCTAGAGCTTCTTCTTGAGATCTGAATCTAAAGTAAGTACGCATTAGATCAGTGTGCTTCAAAGGCATCAGACAACAAAAGCAACATACCACAACTAGGAGTTAATTCTCAAACTTTAGATGTCATCTGGGAATACAGACTTACAAGTAAGAGCAAACTTAACACGCTATGTCCATTTTCGAGGTCACAACCCACTATGTCCATTTTCCTCATGTGTTTTATGGAACCAGCTTTCCATCAAAGCCTCAATCTTCGAATCCAGACAAAAGGTGAATTATCCTAGGATTAGTGAATGATTCAGTGAAGTTCTCTTGAAAACAAATGTAGGAGTGTAACGTACTATTATGTTTGTATCCTGTTTTAGTTTATAAAGTACTTACACATAATTATGGTATTTCTTCCTCACAATAACGTTGTAAATTAGTCAGGAAATGTAAATTTTGTCTGACTTACAGAAGTGATGGAAGCTGAAAGCCGAAAATAAAGTTTATAGCCAGGCCTTAGAACTCTCAAATATGGATTTTTATATTCTGTGGAGTTACCCAAATTATGGTTTTAAGAAAGCAGTTCTTCAGTCAGTTCAGTGTTTGCTTTCTCTTTTTAAGGTTTGTTATCTAATTTTCATTAACATTTGAATAATAGACCATGGAGGATTGTTTTCATTGCAAGTTCCAGCTGTATAGCCTCAAACAAGAAACAGGTATACAACCACTGAGTTTACTTATTTAAATCTATGAATTTCAATGAAGAATGGAAAATACAGAGGCCTACTGGGGCATGTTTATCAAGTTATATCCCAGGGCAGTGTGTGTGTTAGCAGGATGAATGGTATCATCTTTTCAAAACATAATATTCAGTGAAAATCACATAATTTTAAGTTTATAGTCATAATCCCAAATGTTACTAAAAATAACATTAATTTTCCCAGTTCTTGTACTTAGATGAATAAATTTAGTTTTGGAATAACATTTATGCAAAAGCAATAGATGACCTTAGTCATTTGTTCACTGCCTATCCCTAGCCAAAACTTGACCTGTAATTCTTAATTCATTGCAGATTTTTTACATTTTACTCAAAACTTCAGAGATTACATAGAGAATCTCAGGTCAAATTTTACAAGTATTAAACATGTGTTAATTATAATCACTTTTGTTTATATCCTTAAATCTCAGAATTATCTTGCAGTTAATATGCAGCTGATTAAATGATATTACAAATTATCTCTAATCTCACTGTAAATCTTTTAATCATATCAAAGTCAGGTCATTCTCAGACACTATAACTAAGATAAGTAGTACTTTCCTATACCATATTAGTAAACGTTTTCTAGCTCCTATTTTGTAATTTCCTATGAGCATTTAAAATTTCCTCTGAGCATTTAAAATTAATTGAGCAATTAAAATTTCATGGTTTAAAAAGCTGTGGCTTCTCTATAGACAACTGTTACATTAGGGAAGTGATTCTAGAGCAAAATATACTGCCTCAGTATAAGTCATTACTGACTGAAAAATGCTCTAGGCAGAATTGCGAAGAGTGGCTCAAACACATAGTTTGCTTACAGAATGTAACATGCGCAAAATTACATACATATGATGTGTTTACCTTTGCTAAACAATGAGAATTGAATAATTGATTTGTACCTGGTATGTTATATCCTCCCCAGTGTCACTTTTTAACCAGACTCACTGTGTATTCCAGGCTGTCATAAAAATTGATTATATGTTTAACAATAATTTTTCTACTACAGTGGAGAGAAAAATCCTAATTATAAAATTCCACCTAAAGGAGTTTCACTTTATAATAACATCTGATTAATAACTTGTTGCATTTTGCTCAACATACTGTTCCTGGCATTACATATTCACATGAGTAAGCCCACTAGCATTTTGTGCTTACTGCAGTTTTCTTTTACACATGAAGTAACATCCCTTGTCAATTACAATTCAGCAAGCATGGTGATTTGGGGAGATCAGATGTTGCTGTAACCATAGAGTTTGACAAGGATTCCCTTTCTTGCTATCACAAGAACCTCCCTAAGGGTACATGAAGGGAGTGGTTATTCTAAATAAGGCATGACATATTTTTCAACCAATGACATTAAAAATTGTGTTTTAAAAAGGACTGGTCACTGGGGCAAATACATTAGCTAGAGTATCTAGGGACAAAATATTTGAAATAACGCTTGAAGACTCAATGTTCTCAGAGTCCATAGAGCTCATTAAGTTTAAAATAGTAAAACAGTCTCTTCATACTCTAGCAATATGCTATATTGGATCAGACCAATATATGTAATAATGTTTTCTCTCATAGTACGAAAAGGATGAGCATTGTAGCTAGTCACACTCAAAGGGTACAAGTATGCATTCATTAGCTCCTGAATTCCCTGATATAATTCATGAGCATCTGCCATTTATGAATTTTCCATATTCCTCTATGTCTGAAATACATGCATATATTTATATCACATACCAAGGGTCCAAGTACTATATAAAGTTTTAACAAAGCATCTCACCTTCTGGCCCTAATAGGAAAATCATGTCACATTTACCCAAATGTTGATACATCTTCTATTTCCATTAAATATTATGCATAGATGTGAGGAAAAATGACAACAAGGAATTCCAGGTGCATACCCATCCTTAGAAAAACTGGAAAAAAAAAACCTGTCAGACTCCAACTTATTGGAAATTTGGTTAAAAAAAAAAAATTACCAAACAACTGCTTAAATTAAAAAGGCAGCTGAAACTCAGCTGGATAGCTTAATGGCATTTTATCTTGATTCCCCCTCTTTCCTCCTCAGTCAGGAATGGTCTTGAAGACTGCAGCCTGCATTCCTTATGTGGGCTCCTGGCTTTGGAGGGACCAGAATAGACCCCATTCTTATTTGACCTATCTAGGGGCTTGCCTTTGGTTCATGTAACTCAGAAGTCTCTCCAGGTGAAAAAGTGACTGTGCTGAGAATGATTTCTTGAAAGCATTGAAAGTAAATGAACACGCCACTGCTGCCTGGAGAAGAGATTGCAATTGGGACAAATAGCCACACGCTGAAAGCCTGGAAAGGAGGAGCTGGGTAGTGAAATAATTTGGAAAATAAGGACTTGGAAACAATCCTACATGTAACAGGGACTCTGGAAGGATGTACCCATACCCAGGGCAGGATCCATGTTCAGAAAAGTCCTGAGAAGATTCTAAGCTTTCGCCTCATGCTGATACTAGTATTTACACCCAGACCAAACAGGAAGTGAAGACTAAAACAGAGTTGTAAACAGCCCGGATAAGTGTTGAAGGAGTTCCCCAATAGAGAACCTGTCTGTAAAGGTGAGGAGAGTATATTTTCTTTTTATCCTTTTTTTTTTCTTTTGTCTCCAGACATTTAAGGAAAGTTCTGTCAAACTGCTGACTGACCACTAAGCTAATGGAATAGATACTACACAGACAACACGTGACAGTTTAGAAAAGCCACTAAACAAATCACTACTACACAAACTGCAATTCATAACAAGCTATGATAACAAAACTTGGGGAGAGGGCAGAATCTAGTTTCCAGAGTTGCCACATTATAATGTTCAGGCTATCCAGTTTATAAAAATTTAAAAAGTGAGGCATATAAAAAGACAAGAAAGTCATCTTATTCACAATAAAGAAATTAACAGAAACTGACCCTGAGACAGCACTGGCACTGGACTTGCTAGACAAGGACATTAATGTCTTCAACATACTCAAAGAGCTAACAGAAACCATGGACAAACAACTAAAGGAAACAAAGAGAATGATATATCATTAAAGAATATCAATAAAGAGATAAAAATTATAAAAAGGATAGGAACAGAGGAAGTCAAATTGTCTGTTTGCAGATGACATGGTTGTATATTTAGAATACCCCATCGTCTCAGCCTCAAATCCCCTTAAGCTGATAAGCAACTTCAAAGTCTCAGGATACAAATTCAATGTGCAAAAATCACAAGCATTTGTATACATCAATAACAGCCAAATCATGAGTGAACTCCCATTCACAATTGCCACAAACAGAATAAAATACCTAGGAGTACAACTTACAAGGGATGTAAAGGACCTCTTCAGGGAGAACTACAAACCACTGCTCAAGGAAATAAGAGGACACAAATGGAAAAACATTCCATGCTCATGGATGGGATGAATCAGTATCGTGAAAATGGCCATACTGCCTAAAGTAACTTACAGATTCAGTGCTATCCCCATCAAACTACCACTGACTGTCTTTACAGAATTAGAAACTACTTTAAATTTCATGTGGAACCAAAAAAGAGCCTGCATAGCCAAGACAATCTTAAGCAAAAAAGAACAAAGCTGGAGGCATCACTCTACCTGACTTCAAACTACAACTACAAAGCTACAGTAACCAAACAGCATGGTACTGGTACTAAAACAGATATACAGACCAATGGAACAGAGCAGAGGCCTCAAAAATAATGCCACACGTCTGCAACCATCTGATCTTTGACAAACTTGACAAAAACAATGGGGACATGATTCCCTATTTAATAAATGGTGTTGGGAAAACTGGCTAGCTATATGTAGAAAACTGAAACTGGGCCCCCTCTTCCTTACACCTTACACAAAAATTACCTGAAGATAGATTAAAGACTTAAATGTAAGACCTGAAACCGTAAAAACCCTAGAAGACAACCTAGGCAGTACCATTCAGGACATAGGCATGGGCAAAAAGTTCATGACTAAAACATCAAAATCGACGGCAACAAATGCCAAAATTGACAAATGGGATCTAAACTAAAGAGCTTCTGCACAGCAAAAGAAACTATCCTCAGAGTGAAAAGGCAGCCTACAGAAGGGGAAAAAATTTGTGCAATCTATTCATCTGACAAAGGGCTAATAATCCAGAATCTACGAAGAACTTAAATTTACAAGAGAAAACCCCATCAAAAAGTGGGCAAAGGACATGAACAGACACTTTCAAAAGAAGACATTTATGTGGCCAATAAATATTAAAGAAAGCTCATCATCACTGGGCATTAGAGAGATGCAAAGTAAAACCACAATGAGATACCATCTCTCGCCAGTTATAATGGTAATCATTGAAAAGGAAACAGATGCTAGAGAGGACGTGGAGAAATAGGAATGCTTTTACACTGTTGGTGGGAGTGTAAATTAGTTCAACCGTTGTGGAAGACAGTGTGGCAATTCCTAAAGGATCTAGAATCAGAAATACCATTTGACCCACCAATCCTATTACTGGGTATAGACCCAAAGGATTATAAATCAATCTACTATAAAGACACATGCACAGGTATGTTTATTGCAGCACTGTTCATAATAGCAAAGACTTGGAGCCAACCCAAATGCCCATCAATGATAGACTAGATAAAGGAAATGTGACACATATACACCATGGAATGCTATGCAGCCATAAAAAAGGATGAGTTCATGTCCTTTGCAGGGACATGGATGAAGCTGGAAACCATCATTCTCAGCTAAATAACACAGGAACAGAAAACCAAACACCATATTTTCTCACTCATAACTGGGAGATGGACAATGAGAACCCATGGACACAGGGAGGGGAACATCACACACCGGGGCCTGTCGGGATGAGGGACTAAGGGAGGGATAGCATTAGGAGAAATACCCAGTGTAGATGACGGGTTGATGGATGCAGCAAACCGTCATGGCACGTGTATACCTCTGTAACAAACCTGCATGTTTTGCACATGTATCCCAGAACTTAAAGTATAGCTTTAAAAAATTATGAAATGGAGTCAAATATAAATTTTGATGTTGAAAAATATAATGATCTTAAAATGAATCAGTTGAAATAATAATAATAATAATTGGAAAAGTCACTAGAGAGGCTTGACAGGAGAATAGGCAGAAAAAAAAAATCAGTGAACTTGAAGCTAGGTTAGTTGTTGAAATGATCCAGTCTGAGGAGACAAATGAAGAAAAAGGAACACAGACTAAAAGACCTGTTAAACACCATCAAGCATATTAAGTATGAACAGGAGTCCCAGAAGAGAGAGGAAAGGACAGAAAAGAGTATTTGAAGAAATAATGTTCAAACTTACCAAATCTGAAAAAAGACATGAAGCCAGTATCCAAGAAGTTCAACAAATTCCACGTAGTATACAAACTGAAAGAGATCCATACCAAGACACATTAAAATCAAACTGTCAAGAGATCAGGAATCTTGAAAGCAGGAAGAGAAACGTGACTCAACATGTAGAAGAAATCCTCAGCAAGATTAATAGCCAGTTGCTCATTAGAGGCCATTGAAGCAGAAAGGCATTTTAGAGTGCTAAAAGAAACCATCAGCCACGAATTCTGTACCTCGCAAAGTTATCTTTTTAAAATGAAGGATATAATAGTACCTTCCCAGACAAAGGAGTCAGTTCTATGTAGACACACCCTATAAAACTTGCTAAAGAGAGTCCTTCAAGCTGAAAGGACAACTCAGAGCCATACAAAGAAATGAAAAATATTATTAAAAGAAATAAGTGCATAGATTAAATATAAAAGACAGCATTATTTTTCACTTGTAACTTTGTTTCATGTAATTTAAAAGATGATTGCATAATACAGTAACTGTCAATCTTGTGAACCCATAAATTAAAAACTCTACAATATATAAATGAACTGGAAAACTAACAAATATATGGAAAATAAATGATGTAAAACAACCAGTGGATCACAGAAGTCACAACAGAAATTAGAAAACACGTTAAGAGAAATGAAAACAAAAATTCTACATACCAAAATTTATGAGATGCAGAAAAAGCAATGTTCAGAGGGGGATTTGTAGCTGGAAATGTCTTTATTAAAAAAAAAGAAGAAGAAGAAAGGCAGGGTGCAGTGGCTCACACCTGTAATCCTGGCACTTTGGGAGGCCAAGGCAGGCAGATCATGAGGTCAGGAGATCGAGACTGACTAACACAGTGAAACCCTGTCTCTAGTAAAAACATAAAAAAAAAATCAGCCAGGCAAGTGGTGGCAAGTGCCTGTAGTCTCAACTAGTTGGGAGGCTGAGACAGGAGAATGGCATAAACCCAGGAGGCAGAGCTTGCAGTGAGCCAAGATCACACCACTGCACTCTAGCCTGGGCCACAGAGCAAGACTCCATCTCTGTGGAGTCTATAAATAAAAAGAAGAAAGATCTTGAATGAATATCTGAACTACACCTTAAAGAACTGGAAAAAGAAAAACAAACCCAAAACAAGCAGATATGTAGAAATAAAGATCAGAGCAGAGCTAAACAAAATAGAGAATAGAAAAACCATAAAGTCAACGAAACCAAAAGTTGGTTCTTTGAAATGCAAACAAAATTGGCCAACCTTAAGCTATGCTAAGAAGAAGATTCAAATTACTAATATCAGAAATGGAAGTGGGAAGATTAATACCCACCTTGCAGAAGTAAAAATGATTATAAGAGAATAATTGTATACCAAAAGTTAAACAACCTAAATGATTATAGACGTATTCCTAGAAACAACCAAACTACAAAAATGTACTCAACAAAAACAGAAAATCTGGACAGACCTCTTAACAAGAGATTGAACTGGTTATCAAAAACCTCCCAATAAAGGAAAACCCAAGACCGGATGACTTCACTGGTGAGTTACACCAAATATTTAAAGAATGAACACAATCATTCTCAATTATTTCAGAAAATAGAAGAGATAGTAACACTTCTTAATTCTGAGGAAACTATTACCTTGACACCAAACCAAATACACTAAGAAAACCATCTCCTATGTAATTAAGTATCTCTTAAGACAGTACGTGTAAAAATCCAACAAAATACTAGCAAACAATCCAGCAGGATATTAAAAGTTTTATACAGCATGACCAAGTGGGAATTATTCCAGAAATGCAAAGGTGGTTCAACATATGAAAAACAAAATCAGTGTAACACACCACATTAACAGAATGAAGAGGGAAAGCTACATAATGATATAGTTGATGCAGAAAAAGCATTTAACCAGATCTAATACCCATCATTTAAAAGTGAACACAAACACTGAACAAAATAGGAATAAAAAGAGGACTTTCTCAACATTATCAGGTTGAGATTTGTGAAAAACCACCAGCTAACATAACATTGAATGGTTAAAAACAAAACTTTACACCTGAAATCAGGGACATGGCAAGAATGCCCACATTCACCACCTCTCTTCAGCCTGATACTGTGTGTTCTAGGCAGGACAATTAGGTAAGGACACAAAAAGACAACCTAATTGGAAAGGAAGACAATACTTATTTCCTTTCACAGATGGCATGATATATATAAAGTAAAACGAAGAATTTTTTAAATGATTAAAAATAAATTCACCAGAGTTGCAGGATACATGGTTAACATGCAAAATACAATTGAATTTCTATATACTAGCAAAGAACAGTCTGAAAAAGGAAATTAAGACAATCTCATTTATAACAGAACCAAATAATAAAATACTTTGGGACAGATTTAACCAAGGAACTAAAAATACAAAACATTGCTGAAAGAAGTTAAAAGAAGACTTAAATAGAAATACATCAAGTTCATACATTGAAAAACATAATGCTGTTAAGATGGAAATACTCCTCAAAATGATCTACAAATTCACTTTCCTATTATAATCTAATGGCCTGGCCTTTTTGCAGAAATAAGAAAACTGATTTGTATGAAGATGCATGGGGTCATGAATAGCCAAATATTGAAAAACAACCAAGTTGAAACACTCACACTTTCAAAACTTAATTCTACAATAATAGAAACACAACTACCAGGTCCCAAACATAGGCACTAATATAAGGATAAACATAATAGATTAATAGAATGGAATTGGGAATCCAAAAATATACCCATAACCTCTCTACTGATTTTCAACAAGAGTGCCAAAACCATCAGCTGAATTTCCACGTGCAAAAGTAGGATAAAGTTGGACCCTTACCTCACACTGTATACATAAAAGTATCTCAAAATGAATCAACAATATAAATTTAAGAGCTAAAACAGTAACACTTTTAGAAACATGGGTGTGAACTTTTTTTGACCTAGAAAGGTTTGGCAATAGGTTCTCGGATACGACATCAAAAGCACAAGCAACAAAATAAAAATATAAATTAGACCTCAAAATTAAAAACTTTTGTGCATTAAAAGCACTATGGAGAGTGAAAAATCAACCCATGGTAATAGAATATTTGCAAATCATGTATCTGTTAAGGATCTAGTATCCAAAATATATAAAGAATTCTTACAAATCCATAGCCAAAAACAAAATCTCAATTAAAAATGGAGTTTAAGGGTCAAATTTTGTCTCCTCAAAAAAGATAAGTTGAAGTCCTGATCCGAGTACTTCCGAGTACATCTTTACTTGGAAACTGAGTCACTGCAAATGCAATTACTTAAGATGAACTCATACTGGAATAAGGCTCCTAATCCAGTATTACTGGTGCCCTTGTAAGAAGGAAACCATGTATGGATAGACACAGGGAGAAAACTATACAAAGATGGATGACTGGCTTGATGCATCTACAAGCCAGTAAATGCCACAGATTGCCAGCAAACCAATAGCTAGGAAGAGGCAAGGAAGGATTCCCATGAAGGTCTCAGAGTTAGCCTGGCTTTGCCAACACCTTGATTTTTCACTTTTAGTCTCCAGAACATTAAGACTGTAAATTTCTTTTAACCCATCCATTTTGTGGTACTTTGTTACAGCAGCTTAGGAAACTAATACAGTGAGCAAAGGTCTTGAGTAAATATTAGAGTAAAATATACAAACGTTAACAATCACATGAGGCACTCAGTGTCATTAGTTACTCCGGAAATGCAAATCAAAATCAAAATGAGATATCACTTCATACCCGAATGTCTGTTTAAAAAAAAAAAAGAAAAGAAAAGAAAATATTGGTGCAGATGTGAAGAAAATGATGCTCTCATACACTGTGGGAATTTAAAATGAATTGGCCACTTTGGAAACAAATTAGTAGTTCTTTTATGAATGAAACAGACCATATGACACAGCAATTCCACTTAGGTATATATCCAAAAGAATTGAAAGTAGGTGTTTAAACAAAACTTGCACAACTGTTCATAGCACTATTCACAATGGCAACAGGGAGAACAATCCAAATGTTCATCAGCTGAGGAATGGATAAACAAAATTGATAAATCCGTGCATGAGAATGTTGTTTAGCCATTAAAAAGTTACAAAGTACTGATACATCCTGCAGCATGAGTGAACTTTGAAAACAAGTGAAAGATGCCAGACACAAAAAGCCACACAGTATATCATTCCTTTTATATGAAACGTCCTGAATAGAGAAATCCATACACAAAAAGCAGATGTGTGGTTGCCAGGGGTTGGATGAGGGGTAGGATGGGGAGTGACTATTTAGTAGTTTGAGGGTTTTTTAAGGGGGTGATGAAAACATTCTGGAGAGTGGTGATGATTGCATAATATTGTAAATGTATTTCATTCTAGTCATTTATACGTATTAAAAAGTTTAAAATGATTACTTTTGTGTTAACAAGCATTTTACCGCCACCACAACACAAATTATGCATATAGCGATATAAAGGTTTTTAACAACCTAATGATGCTGTTCAAGAAGACATGGTTCTTTTATCCGAACTTCAGTGTCCCAGTTAGCCTTGTCATAACCAAAAAGATTTACATATACATACATATATATATACACACACACAACTATATATTACACACACTCTCTCTCTCTCTCTCTCTATATATATATATTCCATAATAATGAAAAAGCACCATTTAATTCTTTTAAGGGAAGGAGTCATTGCACCTGAATGGATTCCTTTTCCTGTTGTATTTGGGCCTTTATGTAGGAGTGAGATGTTTATTAGTGGAAAGCAAGAGAAAATGGACAGAGAACAAGATAGTCCAACAGATGCAAAAAAATGAAATATATAATATTTAAATAATGGGATGAGGTTAATGATTTCTCAATTATTAAATTTTACTGTATAGTTTGACCATAGAAAAGATGTGTTCATCTAATTCACTATTCTCCAAATACAGAATAGTTTCTCTGTGATAAAGCACTGGTATCTTATCACTGCAGAGAGGGTAGTAGCCTTGAATGACGTTTTAACTGGTGATTGCTTTTATATCAAACACTTTTCAGCTGATTATGAACAACATTCAGCCTAATTTTAAAGCTAAAATTAAAGTTACCTGGGGCCTCAGTTTTACCTACAAACATATAATGTAAAGGTGCTTTTTTTTTTTTTCCTGTGGCCTCTCAGGGAAGAAATAATTCTACCTTTAACACGTTTTTATTTATTTTATGAATGGGCAAATATCCTTAAAAAAGGAACACACGTCTTACCACTCGTCTTGGGAGAGAAGGCTGTTGCTTGATAACTAGGGAATACTATTTTTTAAGCACCTTTGCAGTACTTGACATGTCATTTATGTTTTCAGTTGTCAGCCTGCACAAGTTTCTCATCTGCCCATGTGTATCTATTCATATTGGCAAGTTTCAACACAGCCATCTTTTAAAGGCTTCATTGTGTTACTGATATTTAAGTTTTAAAATCCAGCATTTCTGTGCTAGATCCTCAAATCAATTTTTACATTCTTTTGTAACTTATAGTAATATTTTTGCCTCATCCCTATACTCAGTTGGCAGTGAGCTATATCATGACTTAAGTAACTTTATTACCAATTGTGCTGTATTCTGCCATCACAAAATATTCTTTTAAGGCACTCTTCAGATACTATCATTTTAATTGGTGTCTTCCAGAATGATTCTATAAAACTCTGTAAGATGAGCCTTTTACTGTTATGTGAAAAAAACAGGGTAACGTGATGGACAAAAAAAAAAATTGAGACTGAAATTTTAAGTGTAACACTATCACGTGTTTATTGAAAAAGAAATCATTTAACTTCTGTGTGTTGCTATCTCTGCCTTTAAAATATAGTAGTGGTACCATATCTAATGTAGACAGGTTGTGAAATCCAAAAAATATATTTTACATGTTCTTGGTTTTTTAAGTCTTACAAAGTTCTTTTCCAGCTAGAATCTTCTTTGAAGAACAGGAAACAAAGAGAGAAGACTTTTCCTGGCCTCGTCTTAGAGTCTGGAATTGGGTAACTAAAAGATAAGTCAACTACTTCTTAAAATTTCCTGCTTCCAATCATATCATGAATAATATTTCAAAGAAAGCATACTAATGAAAATTCAAGGTATTGTGTAACTTTCACCCCCCTTTCAGGGCTGGGAGGGGTTTCCAAGCTGTACCCAAAGTTGAAGGAAAGGAAGGCATAGTGTGCCTCAGCAAATTTCCTGAGCTCCGTATTTCCTTGACTGCAGTTTCTATTACCCATAAAAGGGGATTTATCATATCTTGGTGCCAAAGCTCAAAAATTACTGGGTAAAATATATACATCCCCATGTATGCTGCTTAAATATACACATGAAAATATAATTCAGGTTTTCACTGTGCTATATTTAAGTAGGTAAAACTGGAAAGTCAGAATCCCTGAATTAAAGCAGATAGGAAGTATATAAATGATAGTACTTCCTTTTTATACAGTGCCTGTACTTTTTGAAATTTTTGCACATAAGTAATTTTATTTGATCCTGACAACTTTACATACTTGATAAGACAAGTATAAGCTTTATAAATGTCTAAGACACAGACAGACAAAGGTAAATGCTTAAAGGTTAACTGAAGAGTACAATGGCAATTAGCTAACTTCTTGAATTATCTCCTTTTCAGGAATTCTCTTAAAATATTATATACAGATATACACAAACACACACAAAAAGTATATATTCATAAACATTCTTAAAAATTAAGGCTATCAATGAGAAGTCTGTCAGTCCCTTGGAGGAATTGGTATAATTTCATTGTAACTGGACCAGATTAGAAATGATCAACAAAAAATCTATTCCTAAATTTTTTAAATAAAAAGAGCATTGAAAAACATCTTGATTTCCCTCTTCTTGCCCCCTACCAATCCTAGTAGGACTGTGCTTTCAATCCGAGACTGTGCTTTCAATCTGCGTGACATCAGACTCAGAGCCCACACTTTAAGGCGGGAAAAAAAAAACACTGGCTAATACCACCCCTGTTTCCAACTAATTAGGAATTACTTCCTAAGTACTAAAGCTGCCTCTCCCACCTGATTTCCATCAAGACCTGATTTACTACACTTATTCTGAAAACTGTAATTCATTACTAAAGGTAATCTGACCTGATGAGGTGAGAGTGTTACCAGTACTGGAAAACATTTTCCCAATTACAGTTTACTTTTAGGATCCTGGAAAAACAGATACGGAGACAAAGCAGAAATGTCTGGGCTCTCGTATTAGATGTTATTGACTAATCAGAATCTGCTGGGGGGGAGGGGGGACTAAAATCAAGCCTGACCCACGGAAGAAAAGTTAGTAATTTTTTTTTTTTTTAATACAAGCATCTTTCCTCTTTTACCTGCTTCCCACTTTCATCACCATCGTGTGAACATAATATAAAAGGAGCCAGTATTATTAGCTAACAGAATAACTTGTCTCACCCCTTTCTGTTCCAAGTAGTTGACAGGGCCATAATTCATGATTCTTTATATATCATTTAGAATCCTTATTTACCTAGATTTTACGCTAAATAGGGAAAGTGTAAATTTCCAAATCTTCTTTTCCCAAAACATACCTTTTCCTTAGAGAAAGGGCCCTATAACTGGCCACAAAAGGAATTTCCTCCAAAATTAACATGGTTAGGCTAGTGTGACTATCTGGGAATGAAACATCAAGAAACTCTTCATGCAAATCATTCAGACTTGAGTTAGATACAAAACAATGAATACAGATGAGACACTTATACTTTTCTGTCCTTCTGAGTTTACATTAATTATATTTGAATATGAAACCCAAAAGGCTATTTAGTTCACAATAATATCACCTCTACATAAGCTGTAGAAATTCCTCAGTGCTAGGATTACAGTTGGAATACTCTATTTCAGTTACGTTCACATTCATCCTGGCTAAGTACCAGAAGCAGGCCACCCACTGATTTTTTTTTTCACATTACTTCTAGTAACAGGGTAACTGTATACAAGTTTAGGTTATCCAGAGAGAAATACTGTGGCCAGTAGTATCAGGGGGAAACCCCATGTATCTACAACAAGGGAAACCAGGACCTTGGATAGAAACTATATGATTGGGGGGCGGTTCCAAGACACCCGAATAGGAACAGCTTCAGGCTACAGCTCCCAGCATAAACAATGCAGAGGAGGGTGATTTCTGCATTTCCAACTGAGGTACCGGTTTCATATCATTGGGGCGTGCTGAACAATGGTTGCAGGACAGTGAGTGCAGCCCACTGATCAAGAGCTGAAGCAGGGCAAGGCATCGCGTCACCTGGGAAGTGCAAGGGGGAAGGGAATTCCCTTTCCTAGACAAGGGAAACCATGACACACAGCACCTGGAACAATGGGTCACTCCCACCCTAATACTGCGCATTTCCAAGGGTCTTAGAAAACGGAGCATCAGGAGATTATATCCCACGCCTGGCTCAGAGGGTCCCACGCTCACAGAGCCTCCCTCATTGCTAGCACAGCAGTCTGAGATCTAACTGCAAGGTGGCAGCAAGGCTGGGGGAGGGGCACCTGCCATTGCTGAGACTTGAGTAGGTAAAGTGGCCTAGAAGCTTGAACTGGGTGGAACCCACCGCAGCTCAAGGAGGCCTGCCTGCCTCTGTAGACTCCACCTCTGGGGACAGGGCATAGCCAAACAAAAGGCAGCAGAAACATCTGCATATGTAAATGTACCTGTCTGACAGCTTTGAAGAGAGTAGTGGTTCTCCCAGCATGGAGTTTGAGATCTGAGAACAGGAGACTGCCTCCTCAAGTGGGTCCCTGACCCCCGAGCAGCCTGAGAGGCATGCCCAACTAGGGGCAGACTGACATCTCACACGGTCAGGTACCCCTCTGAGATGAAGCTTCTAGAGGAACGATCAGGCAGCAACATTTGCTGTTCAGCAATATTCACTCTTCTACAGCCTCTGCTGCTGATACCCAGGCAAACAAGGTCTGGAGTGGACCTCCAGCAAACTCCAACAGACCTGCAGCTGAGGGTCCTGACTCTTAGAAACAAAACTAACAGAAAGGACGTCCGCACCAAAACCCCATCTGTATGTCACCATCATCAAAGAACAAAGGTAGATAAAACCACAAAGATGGCAAAAAAAAAAAAAAAAAAAAACAGCAGAAAAGCTGAAAATTCTAAAAATCAGAGTGCCTCTCCCTCTCCAAAGAGGGCAGCTCCTCGCCAGCAACAGAACAAAGTTGGACACAGAATGACTTTGACGAGTTCAGAGAAGAAGGCTTCAGACAATCAAACTTCTCTGAGCTAAAGGAGGAAGTTCAAACCCATCACAAAGAAGCTAAAAACCTTGAAAAAAGATTACACCAATGGTTAACTAAAATAATCAATGTAGAGAAGTCCTTAAATGACCTGATGGAGCTGAAAACCATGGAACCAGAAATACGTGACAAACGCACAAGCCTCAGTAACCAATATGATCAATTGGAAGACAGGGTATCAGTGACTGAAGATCAAATGAATTAAATGAAGCGAGAAGAGAAGTCTAGAGAAAAAAGACGTAAAAGAAATGAACAAAGCTTCCAAGAAATATGGGATTATGTGAAAAGACCACATCTACATCTGACTGCTGTGCCTGAAAGTGACGGGGAGAATGCAATCAAGTTGGAAAACACTCTGCAGGATATTATCCAGGAAAACTTCCCCAACCTAGCAAGGCAGGCCAACATTCAAATTCAGGAAATACAGAGAACACCACAAAGATACTCCTCGAGAAGAGCAACTTCAAGACACATAATTGTCAGATTTACCAAAGTTGAAATGAAGGAAAAAATATTAAGGGTGGCCAGAGAAAAAGGTCGGGTTACCCACAAAGGGAAGCCCATTAGACTAACGGTGGATCTCTTGGCAGAATCTCCACAAGCCAGAAGAGAGTGGGGGCCAATATTCAACATTCTTAAAAGAATTTTCAAACCAAAATTTCATATCCAGCCAAACTAAGTTTCATAAGTGAAGGAGAAATAAAATCCTTTACAGACAAGCAAATTCTTAGATATGTTGTCACCACCAGGTCTGCCCTACAAGAGCTCCTGATGGAAGCACTAAAGAGAGAAACGAACAACCAGTACCAGCCACTGCAAAAACATGCCAAATGGTAAAGACCATCGATGCTAGGAAGAAATTGCATAAACTAATGAGCAAAATAACCAGCTAACATCATAATGACAGGATCAAATTCATAGGATCAAATGAACATAACAATATTAACCTTAAGTATAAATGGGCTAAATGCTCCAATTACAAGACACAAACTGGCAAATTGGATAAAGAGTCAAGACTCATCAGTGTACTGTTTTCAAGAGACCCATATCTGTGCAGAGGCACACATAGGCTCAAGATAAAGGGATGGAGGAAGATCTACCAAGCAAATGGAAAACAAAAAAAGGCAGGGGTTGCAATCCTAGTCTCTGATAAAACAGACTTTAAACCAACAAAGATCAAAAGAGACAAAGAAAGCCACTACATAATGGTAAAGGGATCAATTGAACAAGAAGAACTAACAATCCTAAATATGTATACACCCAGTAGAGTAACACCCAGATTCATAAAGCAAGTCATTATAGACATACAAAGAGACTTAGACTCCCACACAATAATAATGGGAGACTTTAACACCCCACTGTCAACATTAGACAGATCAACGAGACAAAAGTTAACAAGGATATCCAGGAATTGAACTCAACTCTGCACCAAGTAGACCTAATAGACATCTACAGAACTTTCCACCCCAAATCAACAGAATATATATTCTTCTCAGCACCACATCCCACGTATTCCAAAATTGACCACATAGTTGGAAGTAAAGCACTCCTCAGCAAATGTAAAAGAAAAGAAATTATAACAAACTGTCTCTCAGACCACAGGGCAATCAAACTAGAACTCAGGATTAAGAAACTCACTCAAAACCAGTCAACTACATGGAAACCGAACAACCTGCTCCTGAATGACTACTGGATACATAACAAAATGAAGGCAGAAATAAAGATGTTCTTTGAAACCAATGAGAACAAAGATACAACATACCAGAATCTCTGGGACATATTTAAAGCAGTGTGTAGAGGGAAATTTATAGCACTAAATGCCCACAAGAGAAAGCTGGAAAGATCTCAAATTGACACCCTAACATCACAATTAAAAGGACTAGAGAAGCAAGAGCAAACACATTCGAAAGCTAGCAGAAGGCAAGAAATAACTAAGATCAGAGCAAGAAATAACTGAAGGAGCTAGAGACACAAAAAACCCTCCAAAAAATAAATCCAGGAGCTGGTTTTTTGAAAAGATCAACAAAATTGATAGACCGCTAGCAAGACTAATAAAGAAGAAAAGAGAGAAGAATCAAATAGATGCAATAAAAAATAATAAGGGGGATGTCAACACCAACCCCACAGAAATACAAACTACCATCAGATAATACTATAAACACCTACATGCAAATAAACTAGAAAACCTAGAAGAAATGGTAAATTCCTGGACACATACACTCTCCCAAGACTAAACCAGGAAGAAGTTGAATCTCTGAATAGACCAATAACAGGCTCTGAAATTGAGGCAATAATTAATAGCCTACCAACCAAAAAAAATCCAGGACCAGACGGATTCACAGCCGAATATTACCAGAGGTACAAGAAGGAGATGGTACCATTCCTTCTGAAACTGTTCTAATCAATAGAAAAAGAGGGAATCCTCCCTAATTCATTTTATGAGGCCAACATTATCCTGATACCAAAGCCTGGCAGAGAGACAACAAGAAAAAGAGAATTTTAGACCAATATCCCTGATGAACATCAGTGCAAAAATTCTCAGTAAAATACTGGCAAACCGAATCCAGCTGCACATCAAAAAGCTTATCCACCATGATCAAGTGGGCTTCATCCCTGGGAAGCAAGGTTGGTTCAACATATGCAAATCAATGAACGTAATCCAGCATATAAACAGAACTAAAGACAGAAACCACATGTTTATCTCAATAGATGCAGAAAAGGCCTTTGACAAAATTCAACAGCCCTTCATGCTGAAAACTCTCAATAAATTCAGTATTGATGGGCGTATCTTAAAATAATAAGCGCTATTTATGACAAAGCCAAAGCCAATATCATACTGAATGGGCAAAAACTGGAAGCATTCCCTTTGAAAACTGGCACAAGACAGGGATGCCCTCCCTCACCACTCCTATTCAACATAGTGTTGGAAGTGCTGGCCAGGGCAATCAGGCAGAGAAAGAAATAAAGGGTATTCAATTAGGAAACGAGGAAGTCAAAATGTCCCTGTTTGCAGATGACATGATTGTCTATTTAGAAAACCCCATCATCTCAGCCCAAAATCTCCTTAAGCTGATAAGCAACTTCAGCCAAGTCTCAGGATACAAAATCAATGTGCAAAACTCACAAGCATCCAGTAACAAACAGAGAGCCAAATCATGAATGAACTCCCATTCACAATAGCTTCAAAGAGAATAAAATACCTAGGAATCCAACTTACAAGGGATGTAAAGGACCTCTTCAAGGAGAACTACAAACCACTGCTCAGTGAAATCAAAGAGGACACAAACAAATGGAAGAACATTCCATGCTCATGGATAGGAAGAATCAATATCGTGAAAATGGCCATACTGCCCAAGGTAATTTATAGATTTAATGCCATCTCCATTAAGCTACCAATGACTTTCTTCACCGAATTGGAAAAAAACTGCTTTAAAGTTCATGTGGACCCAAAAAAGACCACGCATTGCCAAGACAATCCTAAGCCAAAAGAACAAAGCTGGAGGCATCACGCTACCTGACTTCAAACTATACTACAAGGTTACAGTAACCAAAACAGCATGGTACTGGTACCAAAACCAACCTTGCTTCCCAGGGATGAAGCCCACTTGATCATGGTGGATAAGCTTTTTGATGTGCAGCTGGATTTGGTTTGCCAGTATTTTACTGAGAATTTTTGCATTGATGTTCATCAGTGATATTGGTCTAAAATTCTCTTTTTCTTTTGTGTCTCTGCCAGGCTTTGATACAGGCTTTAGTATCAGGATAATATTGGCCTCATAATATGAGTTAGGGAGGATTCCCTCTTTTTCTATTGATTAGAACAGTTTCAGAAGGAATGGTACCATCTCCTTCTTGTACTTCTGGTGGAATTCGGCTGTGAATCCATCTGGTCCTGGACTTTTTTTGGTTGTTAGCCTATGGTACTGGTACCAAAACAGAGATATAGACCAATGGAACAGAACAGAGCCCTCAGAAATAATACCACACATCTACAGCCATCTGGTCTTTGACAAACATGACAAAAACAAGAACTGGGGAAAGGATTCCCTGTTTAATAAATGGTGCTGGGAAAATTGGCTAGCCATAAGTAGAAAGCTGAAACTGGATCCTTTCCTTACTCCTTATACAAAAATTAATTCAAGATGCATTAGAGACTTAAATGTTAGACCTAAAACCATAAAAACCCTAGAAGAAAACCTAGGTAATACCATTCAGGACACAGGCATGGGCAAGGACTTCATATCTAAAACACCAAAAGCAATGGCAATGAAAGCCAAAACTGACCAATGGGATCTAATTAAACTAAAGAGCTTCTGCACAGCAAAACAAACTACCATCAGAGTGAACAGGCAACCTACAGAATGGGAGAAAATTTTTACAATCTACTCATCTGACAAAGAGCTAATATCCAGAACCTACAGAAAACTCAAAACAAATTTACAAGAAAAAAACAACCCCATCAAAAAGTGGGCAAAGGATATGAACAGACACTTCTCAAAGGAAGACATTCATACAGCCAACAGACACATGAAGAAATGCTCATCATCTCTCAGCATCAGAGAAACGCAAATCAAAACCACAATGAGTTACCATCTCACACCAGTTAGAATGGCAATCATTAAAAAGTCAGGTAACAACAGGTGCTGGACAGGATGTGGAGAAATAGGAACACTTTTACACTGTTGGTGGGACTGTAAACTACTTCAACCATTGTGGAAAACAGTGTGGCGATTCCTCAAGGATCTAGAACTAGAAATACCGTTTGACACGACCATCCCATTACTGGGGATATACCCAAAGGTTTATAACTCATGCTGCTATAAATACACATGCACACTTATGTTTATTGCGGCAGTATTCACAATAGCAAAGACTTGGGATCAACCCAAATGGCCATCAGTGACAGACTGGATTAAGAAAATGTGGCACATATACACCATCAAATACTATGCAGCCATAAAAAAGGATTAGTTCATGTCCTTTGTAGAGACATAGATGCAGCTGGAAACCATCATTCTCAGCAAACTATCTCAAGAACAGAAAACCAAATACCACATATTCTCACTCATAGGTGGGAATTGAACAATGAGATCACTTGGACACAGGAAGGGGAACATGACACATCAGGTCCTATTGTGGGGAGGGGCGAGAAGGGAGGGATAACATTAGGAGATATACCTAATGTAAATGGCGAGTTAATGGGTACAGCACACCAACATGGCACAGGTATACATATGTTACAAAGCTACACGTTGTGCACATGTACCCTCGAACTTAAAGTATAATAATAATAAAAAATAAATAAATAAAAAGAAAATGTGGCACATAAACACCATGGAATACTATGCAGCCATGAAAAAGAATGAGTTCATGTCCTTTGTAGGGACATGGATGCAGCTGGAAACCATCATTCTCAGCAAACTATCTCAAGAACAAAAGACCAAACATCGCATGTTCTCACTCATAGGTGGGAACTGAACAATGAGAACACTTGGACACAGGAAGGGGAACATCACACACTGGGGCCTGTTGTGGGGTGGGGGAGAGGGGAGGGACAGCATGAGGAAATATACCTAATGTAAATGACGAGTTAATGGGTGCAGCACACCAACATGGCACATGTATACATAGGTAACAAACCTGCACGTTATGCACATGTACCCTAGAACTTAACAATATAATAAAAAATAAATTAATTATAAAAGAAACTATATGATTGGGGTCTCGCTTTGTTGCCCAGGCTGGTCTTGAACTCCTTCCTTTAAGCAGTCTTCCCACCTGGGCTTCCCAAAGTGCTTCCCAAAGTCCAAAGCATGAGCCACTGTGCCCAGCCCACATATCCATTTTTATAAAAAATAAAAAATATCCAGAAATATCCTTTTACCAACCGTATGATTAAGCAAACATGAGAACTCAGGAAACAAAATGATGCAAAAGCTCAATGAGCATTGACACCACTGTAATACGGAAGCTTTCTAAACATTATTGTGACACTGGTAATTAAGACAACATAATTTAACATTTCAGTAAGTACTTTAAGAACTTTAGTAATTACAATATTAATACGTTCTTACAATTTACATGGATAATTGCTGAAAAGAGGAAAAGTAAAAATGACATTTTCCTAGGATTTGATAAAAATAGTATCAAAAATTAGTCTTAATTGCATGTTTTTAAAAAGATCAACTATTTTGGATAAGTATAAAAGTCATCATTTTATGTTTTACCATGATCTGTAAATCCAAATTCCTAGAGGAAACTCAACATCTACCTCTAATTATAACTCTCACCAAACTAGACAGAAGGGAACTAATAAAGGGCAACTACAGAAAGGCTATAGTCAGTGTCATACTTAATGGTGAAAGCCTTAATGCGTGCTTTCCTGCTAAAATCAGAGACAAAACGAGTGGTCTTTCTCACCATGTATATTCAACAATGTACTGGAGATTCTGGAAAGAGAAACAGAATTTGAATTCTCTTTTCTTCATCCTCTAGCCTTACACCAAACTAGCAATGTATTACGCCATTCAGAAAATGAGTAATACGGTGATGTCAGCAACATGGCAAAACAGGAGGCTCCCGACTCTTGACTCACACACACATGCACCAAACAAACATATGTTCATGGGTCAGTTCCCTTTCAGAGAAAATCAGAAAGGAATTCAAAGATTCTGATGAACTGGGCAACTAAGAAAATAACATCAAATGGGTAGGCAAAGCTGAGGCACACTTGGGCATGGACCCCACCCCCAGGTACTGCACAATATAATTGGAAAGGAATTCCTAACACACAGCTGTTCCCCGAGGGGAGGAGAGTTCGAACCACACATGCAGTGTCCTAATTCTAAGTTTCCCCATGGTTTGGCTCTTGATTGACCAACTTGGAACAAAGGGGACTAGAAATACACAAGTGTCTCTAGACCACAGAAAAAGAAGGGCAGTTTTGTACGGACACACAAACACTTGCAGGGGCTTCATTCCTAGGAAGAGGGCAGAGAAAGGGATAAAACTCAAAACTTCCCAGTTTCTCTGGAAGGCACTTGCCAGCATACTCTGCCGCCTGTTGCTGCTGACCCGTTAGCTTCTAACTAGTCTGCATGAGAGAGCTAATGGGGCCAACTAACGTTAGACTTCCAGCAGCCTGAGTAGGACCTGGGCGCTTTCTCAGCCCCCTTCCCTGGCTCACCCCAGCAATAACTTCAGGTCTACTGTTTCCTCCTAGAGGAAGTTTGGGTGGGCACTGAGCACCCCAGCGTTTTAGAGCTACCACCTCAGGGACTCGCCACATTCTAAATCTAGCTCTGGGAGCAGGGGAAACAGAATATGTAAGTCTCCCTAAGTGACAAAGTGAAGAGATACGTAGAGAATATGCAACTATTTCCAAAGGCTATATCCTTGGGAACAGAATAGAGAAGAGGCTGAAGAGCAAAGTCCCTGTTTTACCCCAGTAGAGTTAAAGCACAGTTTTCCTGTGGCTACTTAATGGCCTAGCTTCTAACTAACTTGTATCAGGTAGTTAAAGGGATAGACAAACAGAAGCCCTCCAGCAGCCCGAGCAGAAGCTTCGCACTTCCTGAGTGTCCTTTCCCAGGTTGCCCCAGCGATGTACATCGAGGTCTGCCCATTCTTCCCGGAAGGAAGGGTGCAGTCTGAGCACAGGTGCAAGCATTTGCCACAGTTCCTCTCCCAAGCTCAGTGCAGAGAGAATGGAAATAGAGCACTCACTCTCAGCTTCATCATGGGGATTACAAGGAAGTGGAACCCCAGCCTTTCCAGTTGCATCCAATAGGTCTGGCTCCTACCTTACCTGTCTCATTGTACTGAGCGTATAGGCACATCCTAATCTTCTGGGGCCCACCTAAAACAAACACAGCAGTTTGGACCAACAATGAAGAGACCCACACTGAGATACATCATAATCAAACTGTCAAAAGATAGGGAATTCTGAAAGCAGCAAGGGAAAAGCAACTTGTTACATACAAAAGACAGTAAGACCATCGGTGGCTTTTTCAACAGAAACCTTGCAAGCCACAAGGGAGGGGGATGAAAAAAAATTCAGAAAGAAAAAAAGAAAATGGAATCAAAACAGACCAATAATGAGTAAAGAGATTGAAACGGTAATAGTCTTCCATCAGAGAAAAGCCCAACACCAGATAGCGTCACTGGTAAATTCCATGAAACATTCAAAGAGTTAATACCAACCCTTCTAAACTCTTCCAAAAAACTGAAGAAGAAGGAATGCTTCCAAACTCATGAGTCTGGAATCACTGTTATACCAAAGCCAAACAAAGCTACTGTAAGAAAAAAAAAAAAAAAAAAAAAAAAACTGGACGGGTATGGGGCTCACACCTGTAATCCCAGCACTTTAGGAAGCCGAGGCAGGCGGATTACCTGAGGTCAGGAGTTCCAGACCACCCTGGCCAACATGGCACAACCCAGTCTTTACTAAAAAATACAAAAATTAGCTGGGTGTGGCGGCAGGCACCTGTAAATCCTAGCTACTTGGGAGGCTGAGGCAGGACAACTGCTTGAACTCCGGAGGCAGAGGTGACAGTGAGTCGAGATTGTGCTTGGGCAACAGAGCGAGACTCTGTCTCAAGAAAAGAAAAAGAAAACTACAACATCCTTGATAAACACAGATGCAAAGTCCTCAGCAAAATATAAGCAAAGTGGCCCTGTAGTCCCAGCACTTTGGGATGCCAAGGCAGGAGAATTGCTTGAGGCTGGGAGTTCAAGACCAGCCTGGATAACATAGCAAGACTCCATCTCTACAGAAAAAAAAATTTTTTTTTAATTAGCCAGGCATAGTGTCATGTGCCTGTAGTCATAGCTACTTGTAAGGGTAAGGCAGGAGAATCACTTGGGCTCAGGAATATGAAGCTGCAGTGAGCTATAAATGTACCACTGCACTCCAGCCTTAGTGACACAGTGAGACCCTGTCTCAAGAATAAAAGAAACTAGTAGCAAAGTGAATATACTAATATATTAAACATTATTCACCATCAACTGGGATTTATTTCTGGGATGCAATGATGGCTCAACAATGTGCACCAGTCAATAAATATAATTCACCATATTAACAGAACAAAGGACAACAATAATTTGATTAATCTCAATAGATGTAGTAAAACCATTTGACAGAATTCAATATCCTGTCATGATAAAAACTTTCATCAAATTAGGTATAGAAAGAACGTTCCTCAACAAAATAAAAGCCATGTATGACAAGCCAAAAGCTAACATCTGAATAGTAAAAAGTTGAAAGCTTTTTCTCTAAGAGAAGAAACAAGACCAAGATGTCTACTCTCACCACTTCTATTCAATATAGTCCTGGAAGTCCTAGCCAGAGCAATTTGTCAAAATAATCAAAAGACATTCAAATTGAAAAGAATGAATTGTGTCTCTGATAACATGACGTGATTTAAAACCCTAAAGACTCCAGCAAAAAGCCATTAGAACTAATAAACAAATTTTGTGAGGTTGTAGGATATATATCAATATACAAAAATCACCATTTCTATACACTAACAATGAAGTATCTGAAAAAGATTAAGAAAACAATTCCACTTACAATAGTATTTATTTATTTTTTTCTCACATACATGGGCCATGGTTTTATTTCAATGCTCACATCATTTCTACAAAGAAGGATTGGTCTTAATTTAGGGTTCAACATCCTAAATTGCTTTTCTAGAAAACTGTAGCCCAATTCACAGTACAACACCTTTTTTTATTATCTTGCTTACTTTGCCTATTGTCACCACTAACTTCATTAGTTAGTGAAAAGATAGCACATATTTTGCTTTTGTAACTTAAAAAGATTATTCACATACCTTTTCCTGTTATCTAGGGCTTTGAGCCCTCTAAATTTCTTAAGGGCAAGAGCCTGGTTTTTGCTGATTGTTACATTTCTAGATCCTCTTTAGTGTCTGGTATAGATGTTTATATATAATAACTACATAATTGACTTACTGTTGTGGATTAATCAATACTTAGTGGTGGATATGAAAACTCTGATATGTTATTTCAGCTTGTGAATTTTAACTTCTTTGATATGCAGTAGCATTAATGAGATAAGATACTTTTCTGAGGCTAAATGTCTTTTGCTGTTTACTCGTTAACAAGAAAGCCACGGTGGTTACTAGGTAAGAATGACTGAAATTTGTATGTATCATCTTGAGGAAGTTACCCCAGCACAACCTGTTTCCATTAAACCTATTGGTTAGTGGCACATAAACTATATTCTCCAGAGACTTATATACCCTCAGTGAACTTGGAACTTTCTTAGGTAGGAAAAGAAAAATCAATTTCTTGTCTGAACATTGCTGCCAGTGGAAAAAAAAATAACATTAAAAAGTATAACACTTAGGAGTAAATTTAACCTGTGGTGAAAGATCTGTTTACTGAGAACTATAAAATATTAGTTAAAAAAATGAAGGCACAAATAAATAGAAATGTATCACATATTCATGGACTGGAAGAATATTGTTAAAATGTTCATACTGTCCAAAGTATGACATTTTTTAATGTGTTATCCACTAGCAGATTCGATGCAATCCCTATCAAAATTCCAATGTCATTTTTCACAAACATAGAAAAAGAAATCCTAAAATGTATATGGAAGCACAGAAAATCCTAAATAGCTGAAGCAATCTTGAGCAAAAAGAACAAAGCTGGAGGCATCACACTACATCATTTCAAAATATATTACAAAGCTATGGTATTCAAAATAGCATGGTACTGCCATAAAAACAGACACATCGACCAGTGGAATAGGATGCAGACTCTGGAAAAAACGCAACTTATCTATGGTCAATTGATTTTTGACAAAAGTGCCAAGAACACACAATAGAAAAAGGACAATGTTTTTAATAAATGGTGTTGGGGAAACTATAGAGGAATGAATTTGAAGTTATATCTCATTCCTTATGCAAAAATCATCTCAAAATGGATTAAACATAAGACCAGAAGCTGCAGAACTACAAGAAGAAAACAAAGGAGAAAAAGCTTCACGGTAGTGGTCTGAGCAGTAATTTCTTGGATATAACTCCAACAGGACAGGCAGCAAAATCAAAAATCTACAAATGGGATTACGTGAAACAAAATCTGTATAGCAAAAACAGCAGTAGAGTGAAGAGAACGCACAGATGGGGAGAAAATGTTAGCAAATTATGCATCAGATAGAGGGCTAACAGATAAAATATATAAGTAACTCTAACTACTCAGTAATAAGAAAATAAATAACCCTATTTTAAAAATGGGCAACGGACCTGAATAGACATTTCTCAAAAGAATACATGTAAAAGGCCAGATATATGAAAAAATGCTCAATAACACTAATAATCATGAACGTACAAATTAAAACCATGAGATACCACCTCACAACCATTAGAATGCCTATGAGTTTTAAACAATGAAAAGATAAGTGATGATGTGGAGAAAAGGGAACTCTTGTACAGTCTTTGCTGAGAATGTAGATCAGTACAGCCATTTTAGAAAACAATATGGAGGTTCCTCAAAACACTAAAAATAGATTTTCCAGCACTCTGTCTTTTGGGATTGAAAATCAAATGTGGAAAAACAGGATGTCCAACAAATTTGAAACTGTATATAAAATGACTGCACTCCCATGTTCATTGCAGCATTATTCACAATAGCCAAGATATGAAAAAATTGAAGTGCCCATCATGAATGGATTTGAAAAGTGTTTTATGTGTGTGTGTGTGTGTGTATATATATACATATGTATGTGTGTGTATATGCACACACACCACGGAATATCATTTAGCCTTAAAAAAGTAGGAAATTCTATCCTTTGCAACAACACAGATGAATCTAGAAGACATTATGCTAAGTGAAATTAGCTAGGCAGAGAAAGACAAATATGCAGGATCTCACTCATTGTGAAATACAGACGAGTCAAACCCATCGAAGCAGAGAATGGAATGGTGGGTACCAGAGGCTGAGGAGAGGGAAAAGAGAGATGATAGTCAAAGGGTAGAAAGTTTTAGTCAGGAAAAATAAGTTCTGGTTACCTATTGCACAGTGACTACAGTTAATAACAATGTATATTTTTAAAATTTGCTAAAAGATTCGATTTTAAATATTCTGAAATACAAAGAAATATGTGAGGTGATGGATGTATTAGCCCAACTGGATCATGCCACAATACATACATGTATAGAAACATGACATTGTACCTAATATATATATATACAATTATTTTTCAATTAAAAATGCATTTTTTAAAAAGGAAAAAAGGATAATGTGTTAATCCACTAAGGAATGAATTTCTAACATATTAGCTGCAGTATACACTGCTTGGGTGATGGGTACACTAAAATCTCAGAAATCGCCACTAAAGGACTTATCCATGTAACCTACACCTCCACAACTACTGAAATTTTAAAAAGAAGATCTATTACCCATATAGAAAGAAACTACAGATTAAGAGACTAATAAAAATCTTCACTTTTGTAACTCACCTACATATTGGTACAACCAATACGTTGCTAAGTCAAGACAGAAATGGTAAGTTTCCTTTGCTTTTAGGGCTTAGCCTAGATGTCTTTAAAATATAAGCATTAGCGTCTTAAAAGTACATTAATTATTGTGGATACTATTTTTTCATTCTTTTGTTTTTCTATTCAGCCGCCATTTAACCTTTCTTGAACTACCCTCCTGACTTTCTTTGGAAAACACCCCTCTGAGACTCTCAGGGTGGGGTTGGGGGGGAGGCGTTATTCCTTCTTTTAGAGACATATAAACTGAAAACTGGTCAATCTGAGCACTGCAACAACTCTCCACTCCCTTATCTCCAACCCTGCCCCCGCCTCCTACACACACACTGATTATTTAAAGAGATGGACAGTAAGGTTATTAATGGGCCTCAGGTGGAGCTCTGCAATCTAGAGCGCCTGGTGGTACAGAACAGGTGCCTAACATACCACCAAGCATTCTGGCTGCCATAATGAGCTCACATGGCAGGAAGTGAAAAGAGCTAAATTCAGTCCTGATCATCTAATTCATCCTCCTGGATAGAGGCGTTTCAGACGTTCTATGCTGCATGATCCAATTGCTTGTTTGTTAAAAAAAAAAAAAAAAAGAATTTTTAAAACAAAAATTAAAAAAAGAATTTTATTAGCTAAAATATTTAAATGTATTATATGACAAGCAATTTAACTTAAATAGGAATTGTTAATTCTTTATAAGTTCTTGAGATGTTTTCAGAATTATGTATTTGTATAGTTACTCTGACCAAAGCTAATAAATTTTGTATACAATGAAATGATTAAATTTAAACCTTTTAAATTTAAAAGATTTTTAAATCTATACTATACTCCAGTTTAAGATGGCAGACTAAGCACAAATGTTTCACACCTCTAAAGAGTCCACTGCAACTTCATTATACGCAAGCTTGTCCCAGATAAAAGCCGAAAACAAATTTTAAATTGAGGCCATATGACACTGTCTCAATGAAGTAGTAAGTTATTAAATATTATCCTGAAAATTTATATGAATTGAAAACATTCTTCTGAAAGGTACAGTCTGTCTCTATATAGACTACTTTTAAGTGGAAAATATTTTACTGTCTTTAAAATGAAAGACAAAATAATGTGAAAGCTACGAAAGAGAAAGTACTCAAAGGACAGTAGGAAAATTGAAAATTCTTGTTTTTCACAAAGATTTGCAATAGCAACCATTTCTTCTCTTTTAATCTAGAACCAAACAAGGATGTAGAATAGAGAAAAAAAGATTGCCTGGTGCATTTCTAGTTCCCTTATTTTTCACTCAAACATGCATGCAGGTAGACACACTTGAAACATACAGAAAACTCATTAAAGACAGACTAGGATGTGCCAGGTGTGGTGTCTCACACCTGTAATCCCAGCACTTTGGAGGGCTGAGGCGGTGGATCATGAGGTCAGGAGTTCAAATCAGCCTGGCCAAGAGGGTGAAACCCTATCTCTACGAAACATAAAAAAAATTAGCCAGGCGTGGTGGTGGGTACCTGTAATCCTAGCTCCTTGGGAGACTGAGATAGGAGAATGGCGTGAACCCAGGAGGTGGAGATTGCAGTGAGCTGAGATCGCGCCACTGCACTCCAGCCTGGGCAACAGAGTGAGACTCTGTCAAAAAAAAAAAAAAAAGACTAGAGTGGAATAAGATGGCATTCGAAGGTAGTAGGGAAGTCATGAACTTAATAACTTTGGGTCTGTGGTTTGCTATACTCAATGCTTTTTATGTCCTTTTAAATTTTACCCACCCTACCACACTGCATCTCAAGACTGAGAACTTTAGCATTCTCCAGGATATCAAATATGCAGGTAGCTGTATTTTCACTTCATCCTCCTGTGAGTTAATTTATAAATTTCCTCTGGGTAAAATCAGGCTACCAATTACATCATTTTCAGAAAAATATTATTTCATTGTGTTGTTTTATATAGAGTGTTAAATTCTTAGAGTTCTTTAACTAGTTTCAAAAATAATTCTTACATGTAAGCAAGCTATTTTTGCAATCAGCATCATATGCACTAATTAAAGAATAATGAAAATATTCATGTGCTGATTAATGTTGGATTAGAATCAATCCTTGACAATAAAACTAGGCATGGAATATAAAATGCAATGAAAATACAAAGTACATGATGATTTGGTCTGCGTGAAATCCTGTCAACGGATTATATATTTATTGTTGATTGTTGTATTTCCTAGAGTATCTGTGCATCAGTCTATTAAAAAATTTGTCAGGAAAATACATTATTTGAGGGATTTTATGATGTCAATGAAAACTTTAGAATAATAAGACCACTACCAGTGACTTCTGTATATTTTGTCACAAAAACTGATCAGTTCTTATTTCTATGATATGTGGTTCCCAAAGATGAGAATTTGATCCTTTCACCTGATAGGAGCTGTTTCCTAGATCGAATCTTAATATGCAACAGAAATCAATCGACCACAGGATATCTACTGTTATACAAGTTATTCCTCTTTATTCTAGATTGGAAGTGTCCATGAAAATATAACCTGCTTCCCAGAAGTGATATTAAGACCGTTCACATAATTTCTTCCCATTTTTCAAAGAATTAATATGTGCCAGGTTGAACTTTAGTCACAAGCCCAATATTTATTAAGAAACATAATTATTTACTACTTGGAGAGACGAATGAGATTATGTAGTCATACTAGGTAAATTATTATTCCTCAAATATTCCCATTCTCTCTCATTTACAAAGGATAATTCTGAAGAAGTACATAACTTTCAAGGGAACATTTTCAAACTCCCTGAATAGTCTGACCTGCCCCCTGTCCCTATGTAGTCCTTCCTTTCACGGGGTTGATGAGGGCTTTAACAGACTACGCCTGTGAGGACTTTTGAAAACCAGACAAGAATATTTGGGATAAAATTCTGACTAGAAAGACATGTTTAGACCTTGAACACTAATTAAACTAAATTCTGGTTGTTTTACATTAGAATACAAGCATTCTTCCATTCTTGTGGTGGAGGTAAGTGCTTATTTAAGAGTTAAATTTTACCTGTAATCCCAGCACTTTAAGAGGACAAGGCAGGAGGATCGCTTAATGTCAGGAGTTTGAGACCAGCCTGGCCAACATTGGGAAACCCCGTCTCTACTAAAAATAAACAAATTAGCCGGGCATGGTAGCAGGCACCTGTGGTCCCAGCTACTTGGGAGGCTGAGGCAGGAGAATCTCTTGAACCCAGGAGGCGGAGGTTGCAGTGATCCGAGATCGCGCCACTGCACTCCAGTCTGGGTGACAGAGTGAAACCCCATCTCAAAAACAAACAAACAAGCAAACAAAAATAAACAACAAAAAAGTTGTTTTTTTGGTTACAAAAAAACTAAAGAAAATCGGATCCTAGTCCAAACTGCCTACCTGAGGGCTGATGGAAGCATCAAGGAAGCATACTATCAGGTGAAAGGTTAATTTCTCTCTGCAGCCTTTTATTTAATCAGTCTCTTAGTTCAAATAGAGTGTGCCAAGAATGCTGTAGGTTCTCAGGAAATAGGGCTTAATGGCACTGATGATGGCACTGAGAGATGCTAACATCCTCACCGTTTTAGACTAAGTAGGTAAGTTGGAAAGCCACTCTCTTAGTGATGAGGGCGAGAGGCTTGGAAGAAGTTATTATTGGTGTTTCTACGATTCTCAGCCATTTTGGGATACAAGATGAGTCTCATTGGCAGGTGTTAGATTATTAGGAAAATTAAGCAGATGGCACTGGCAAGCTACACCTCCCCTTTCCTCAGCTGCCAGGAATTCTTACCCTCAAGCTTAGCTTCACATATGCTTGTTGAAAAGCTCTTGCCATTTCAACGAAACAGAATCCGTGTCATCATTCAAGCATGCCCGTGACTATGAACCAATAGCATTATCCACATTTTCTCAGAGTGTTAAGCAAACACCTTTCTGTTTTCTGTGTGTCACCCAGAACCTGCCACAGTGCATTCCACCGAGGTGGCTTATGTCACTGACTCAGAGGAGCAAAGTGAGTGTATCTCAGCAGTTGTTTGCAATGTTCAGTGTACCGTAATATGGATCTGATATCCTACGTCATCACACGGTCAAGAGCGGCCAAGCCTCCAGTCTCTACACAATGAAATCATAGAAAATAGCATTTTCAAGAATGGTGTTTCATATCGTCTCAACCCAGTCGACTTTGGTAACATTATTTTTGTTTTTTTAATTGTACGTTCATTTATCAGCCAGTCTTCAGAGACAGCTCACAAGTTTGACAGAGGATCTCATACAGATCCCTAATTAAGGCCATTAACATAATGAAGCCATGAAATTGTATGAATTAATAGCATTCTGAACGTTCAAATCATTCTAACAAAAATAAACAAAATCATATAACCTGTGACTGTGCCAATTACATAGTTGTATATGCAGATAGATATATATATAATTAAACTACAATTCTAAATCTATTGCACTGAACAAAATTTAAAAGATCTATCAAACATTTGCCAGGAGCCGAGAACTATGAAAGGCACTGGGGCTGCGATAAGAAACAGGACATATAGAGTCCCCTGCTCTCAATGACCTTAAAAATAACAAGGAAAACGAAAAGCAGATGACAATGAAAAACGGTATGGAAAGAAGACACCCAACTGATGCAGGGCAGACACGCCCCCAAATTGGGGCTTACCCTGTCAGGGTTCTTGACTCTACCCAGGAAAGAATTAAAAGTGAGCTGGTGGTGGTAGACAGCAATGTTGATTGAACCAGAGCTGCTCCTTGCAGACCAGTGCTAACTCCTAGGCAGTGCACCCAGAGCCAGAAGCATATGGGTTGTAGGCAGCCGTATTTATACCCACTTTTAATTATACTCAAGTTAAGGGGCAAGTTATTCAGAAATCTCTAGAAAAGGGGTAGTAACCTTGGGGTTGTTGCTATGAATAAGGAGTGGTAACTAGGGTCGTTGTTACGGCCTTTTTCTTCCCCCCCCCGAAGAGGGAGTCCGGCCCTGTCGCCAGGCTGGAGTGCAGTGGTGCAATTTTGGCTCACTGCAACTTCCGCCTCCTGGGTTCAAGCGATTCTCCTGCCTCGGCTTCCCAAGTAGCTGGGACTACAGGCACACGCCACCACTCCCAGCTAATTTTTGTATTTTCAGTAGAGATGGGGTTTCACCATGTTGGAAAGGATGGTCTCCATGTCTTGACCTTGTGATCCTCCTGCCTCGGCCTCCCAAAGTGCTAGGATTACAGGCATAAGCCACCATGCCTGGCCTTGCCATGGCATTTGTAAACTGTCATAGTGCTGATGGGAGTGTCTTATACTAATGAGCAGTGAGGGTAACTAGAGGTTGCCTTCAGTGGCACCTATTGTTTCTGGCCAGTTTCTTCACTTCATCCTGTCTGACCCAGGAAGTAAGGCCTGCCAGTCTCCTACCTCACAACCTCTACCTCGAAGGGTAGAGGTACCGGTGCAACGTTTAGTGATAGTGGAAGGATGGTAGGAGTTTGCCAGGAAAAGCACACAAATTATAGGAGAACTGGTAAAAACTCAAACTTGAGAATCAAGGTATATTTGGAGATATGAATTTAGTTCAACATGGCTGAGATGTCACAAGTGAGGAGAGGAGGGGGCCACACAGGTGACTGGAAGCAACTGTGAGGTTCATATCCTGAAGGAGCCTGAAAACTTCTTGAGGAATAGATACTGAGCCCATCAACAAGCCACTGAGGTTGTTAAGCACGGGAGAGGCGTGGTTCAATTTGCATTTCAAAAGTGGCACTTACACTACCACACGGGGAACGGATTGGATGGGGGCAAGTATAGAAGAGACTGCAATAGTCAAGGTCAAAAAGTGAACGAACTAAACCCAGGGTAATGGAAATGGGGATGGAGAGAATAGAGATTTTATCTTAGAAAAAAATTCACAACGTTCCCCCACGCAAATAGTTGATGGGAGTTGCCAGCTGAATTACCTTCGCCAATCTGTCTGCCCTACTGTTTACCTATTTGCTATTAGAGCTGCTGATGTAATGATGAAAAATAACCAAAGGCAAAGATAACATGCTAACTGGGTAACCAGCCTTTTAGTGCCCACCCACACTCCTGCGCGCGCGCACACACACACAGACACACACACAGACACACACACACGTAGGCATCTTGAAATATGATTATCCATAGTGCAATATGAATATCCATAGTGGTAAAAAGCAGTAATCCTATCATTATGCACAAAATTAGTAGAGGTCCTATGAGTTGTTTTCACAATATGTTAATTTACATACATAGGCCTGCTCATCTGAATGTGTTGTTTACATTGCATTGTAAACTGGATTAGAAATCATCTGATCCAGTTTCTGCTTGGATGACAAGACTGGGGAGACCACTGTTTCGAGAGATACTGCTCCATCATTGGCCAGCTCTGTTAGAATTTCTGTTTTATATTAGGCCTGATTTTCTCCCGGTAAGTTTCACATCATTGCCAATGCTCAAATACAAAACCATTCCCTTTCTTCTTGTCTTACATGTAGGAAAAAATAATTGAAAGTGAGAAATTGAGAAAGTTCATTTAAGCTCTGCCTTTTACGTTGTAAATAATTCACCGCTTTGACCTATTGGTAAGGTCATAGGTCTTCTGTTGATTGTTTTTGTATCTTCATAAAATAAGTACATGCTCTTTCACCATTTCAGCTCATCAACCAGGCTTCAAACAAGCCATGATCTCTCAGGTCATCCAGGAGGCCAACCTGCATCATCTGTCTTCCAGTGTGAAAACTCAACCCGTGACAAAGAAATTACTGAACTGTTTCTTAGCATTTAAAGGAGCATCCAAGACATTCCTTTTTCTTTCTAACATAAAAAAAGCCATAGATGTGTAGGAGAGTGTCGTGGTTCATGGGTTGGATGTCTGTTTGCCAGCTGGATTTGTACTTGGAAAACAAATGAATCTCTGATTAGCCAACCTGTAACACACACGCACACACACACACACACACCCTCTACCCACCTTTAATGGAAGTCATCATTTATTTAATATTATGAACACCTAATATGTACCAAGCAATGTTTCAAACTTAACAGTGAATCAGGTACAAATAGGTTGGTTCTCATATTTCTGTGTAAGAAACAAGTAACATCAAGACAACTAAGTTAATAAGAAACATGCATAGTGGTGTATTCAAGGCAAAGAATTAAATCGGGCTGATGTTACTGAGTGGCCACTTTCAAGTGGGAAAGAGATTTATCTCAATAGATCATTTTTGAGATACAAACAGTGACTAGCTTACTTCTCACCCGTACTGACAGTTGAATTTTAGCCTAGAGTAGAAACACACAGCCATAATGAGAAGTCTCATATGAAATTCATGATCCGGGACCTCTAGAGGACACTTGACACTGCTGAAAATCATATTGCATTTTTCTAGTTCATTGTATACCTACTTTTCTTTTCCTTTTTTTTTTTTTTTTTTTTCTGAGACAGAGCCTAGCTCTGACACCCAGGCTGGAGTGCAGTGGTGTGATCTCAACTCACTGCAACCTCTCCCTCCCAGGTTGAAGTGATTCTTGCGCCTCAGCCTCCCCAGTAGCTGGGATTACAGGTGCACACCACCGCATCCAGGTAATTTTTGTAGTTTTAGTAGAAATGGGGTTTTGCCATGTTGCCCAAGCTGGTCTCAATTTCCTTGTCTCAAGTGATCCACTTGCCTCAGCCTCCCAAAGTGAAGGGATTACAGGCATGAGTCACCATGCCTGGCCACCTACTATTTCTGCATAGCCCCAATATCTCCTTGTCTCACCCTCTCTAAGGCGCCTGCCTCCTGTTTCTCTGGGGGAAAACAAAAATAAAAGCAATGAGAAAAGATGTTTCCTAAGCTCCCAACAACCAATCCTACCCATTTTGCTGCCTTCTCCTGCTGATCTGGAGGAAGAACTTCCTGTGCTTCTATGTAAGATGCCTCTTTCCACTTTTGCACTAGATTGTTTGCTCTCTGACTTACCCTGAGATATGCTCTCCTGTCTCTCTGATAGTTCCTTCTCTCCTCAGTCAATCTAATCATCCATCATTTCAGCCCACCAGAGTATGGAAACTCTGTTTCTTCTCACACAGCAGCATCCAAGTCCCTACAGTGACTACAAGACTCGACATGATTCAGCCTCAGTACTTGCATGACCTTAGCTCCTCCTCCATCTTTACTCCTTTTCCCCTGTACTCCAGCCATGCACACAGCATAGCACACTTCTATCTCAGGGCCTTTGTACTTATTTCTTCTGCTGTGACCTATCTTCCCCAAGGTATCTACACAACTCACCCCTGACCTCTCTTCTTTGTTCCCATGTTACTAGTGCGATATTCCCTACACCTGTGTAAAATCCCCACTGTTATTCTGCCATTCACTATCTCTCTTGCCAGCTGTTTTTTCTCTACAGCATTTGCCATTATTTGAAACAGCACTTGGTTTATTTATTTACATAATGTATAGTCTGTGCTCCTACACCCTACTAGAATATAAGTTCCATGAGGGCAGGATTTTGTATTAATGCATAGCTTCTTTTGGAGTATTATCCCCAAAATGTGGAGCAAAATCTGGCACATACAGGGTCTCACTAACTGCTGAATGAACTGAATGCATGCAACACATAGCTAGTCTTTTTAGAATCATGGGAAGGAACATTTCAGGCAGATGTCATAGCTCATAAAATATCCCAATAAAGGGGAAAAGCTTTGTGTGTTTGAAGAAACCAAAGGTCAGTGTGGCTAGAGCAAAGTGGGAAAAGAGAAGAGTGGTCCAAGATTCTTCCTCCTAAAGAACAAAGTCAGTTGACAACTACCTTTCCTTGCCCCAAGCGTTGCCTGCTATATCCTGATGCTTTCTCCCTCTGCTGGACGGGACCTCCCATTATTCATTACTGAATGAACTACACATTTCAGTTACAGCACTTCTGAAACACAATACATTCTACTACATAATGCAGGATAGAATTAAACTTACAGAATCTGCTTAGGACCTCAGCATCATTTGGGCCCTTGAGAAACACTCTCTCCTTGGTCATTTTTGACTCTCTGCCTCATCCCATTTTTTTTGAGGATCCACCTTTTGTTGAGGATAAGTCCTTCCACAATAACACAGCCACTCTTATTTTCTTTAGTAAACTTTACCCTACAGAGGTGACTGTTGGGCCTTCCATATTTCTAACTGCAAAATCAGACTGCATTTTTATATACAAAATTGATGATTCCTCCCAAATAGAGGGGTAAGTCTAACATAATTTGAATTCACTGGAACTTCTTGTCAAGAACTATAAATGGTTTGAGATTCTTTCCTTCTTGCAGTCCGACAACTTAGCTGGCCACCATTTCATGAAGGTAGGTAGAAGGCATTAGGTTCCTTGTTACAGATAAAGGATGGTTTATTACTCAAAGCAATAGCCTAGCCAGAATAACAGTAATTTTTTTCTGGTTTCATAAATGCCAATTCTTAGGCAGCAACACAAAGAGGGCCCCATGACACCTGCATGTGAGTGTGCTGCATTATAGGAGAGGAAACCTAAGCTTTGGGAACCCACATTTTTTATAATTGACAGTAAGCATGTTTGCCCTTTGATCCACAGGGGGGAAAATACCTTTATTATACCAGACAGTAAATATGTCTGTCCTTTGCTCTAGAGAGAAACTATCTTCCATGGCTGTTTTCTGGACAAACATCCTCTAAAAGACAAACCAAAACAAAGAAAGTCACAAGATACAGATAAATGTAAAAATCCTATGATGGGTTATCTCCCAACATCTACCCCTTGTTTCTCTACCATCCTGGATTCTGATGAATTTTCCTTGAGTATGCCACTCTAATAACCACTCTAATTAATCTGACAGAAAGAGGTTGGAACACATACTTTCAATTTGTCTTATGTAGTACTTAATTGAGGCTATTACCAACAAGACTCCAAGCAGCAGTAGTGACCTCAATTATGGCTCCTGGGATCCCAGGCCTAACCAGCTAAACAAATCCCATAAACCATCAGTTTCTGTATCGACCTTTTCACTTGACCCAAGGCATTAATCCACGTATAGCAGGATGTATTAGCATTTGCACAGACCCTGCCTTGGCTTGCAAGCAGAAAATATAGGGCAATGGTATCATCCATAACAACCCTGGCCAGTGAGCTGAAACTGATTTGATTGTCTTCCAGGGCAAAGTTGGCACCACTGATCACTTGAGCTAAAATCAGGGACAAATTTTGTATCACCATTTCTAATTGAAGGACTTCCAATGCACAGATAACTGCCCACAGGTTGCACATAAAAAAATGTGTCAGTTACCCCTCCAGGAAGCTCTTTGGATAAACCAAGGACAACCTCATTTTGGAGGGATCCTTGAGGTCATCTGAGAGGTTTCTTATGACCACCCTAAGGTATGAGTCAACGTGTTTTCAAGGAGAGAGTAACAAATGCATGGCTTCACACAAGAAGCACAGTTCTTGTGAGGACACAGAGTCCCTGGAAAGAAGGCACTGTTTACATTTGTTGGAGTGGCCCAAGTAGCACCTACATCAGTTTTTGGGCAAAGGTCCCAGGGCCTCCAGTGTGGCTGCCCAAACGGCTGGTGAGCCTTGGCATTTCCAGATCAGTTTGCATAATGCAGTCAATCCTTATTCTGGAGGGACTGCATGACGCCAGCCAGTCCAATCTGCCCTTTATGTTCATGGGGGGCATTTGTCTATCCCCCCAGAATGCCACAGGGTCAGATGATCAAACTCAAACAGCCACAGTGGAACCTAAATTAAATCAAGAGTGGTGAAGCACCACCACCTGACTGCTTAGTGTAGGCTTCCAAGAATGGGTTTGTGCAGTACCCCAAACAATGTGGCCTCACCTTCAGGTAAGCTGTTTGTTCAGCTTCCGGCAGGAGTCCCAGGTCTGGCTTGCATGGTGGCCTCTGCATCAGAAATACAGGGTCCTTTCCTCTGTATCCAGTCTATGTCGGTGGATATGTTAGCAGGCCTGATGCCATGATGGATTCAGGCAGCCAAGGTGACATCCTGGGTGGTGCAAGCTCAATCAGCTGCTCACTTCCAGGTGGTCTTATCAGAAAACAGACTCATGTGGTGTATCTACATGAGTGGTCCACATGTTTTGATTAACAGCTGTGAATTATTTTCACAGTTCTTGATCCCAAAGAGGACATATTGAATCTGTCGGTCTGTGGTTTTCCAAGTGGCATACCAAACAGCTGGGCCACTGGGAACAGCCTAAGAGTCAGTAAAAAATGTAACAAAGTTCACCAAGGACTATACTTGCCAGATCAAAGAGAATGGCCTTGAGATGTGCCCACTTACTAGAGAGAACCACGTTCATTTTCTGCATAGCTGCCACTGAGATTCAACAGCCCCAGCAGCCTTGCTGATATTGTTGTAATTCAACTCAGCCAAACCATCAGTGAACCAGCCATAGGCATTTAGGGGACCACTGTGGACTCAAGGCTCCACTGAGATAGCAGCTTAGCCTCAGGTGACAGAAAAGGAGATAAAGAATCTACCAAAAAGATAGTTACCATGTTTTATGTAAAGTTGCTGCCAGGATGCCAAGAAAGTGCTGAGGCCAGGCTGGTGGCATTCATAAATATGCTGTTTCCTTTTGCCAGCCAAGGCTTGTTGGGCCCTTCCCAACTTGTCATCGATTCTGAATTGACCCTCCCACCGCCAAATGACAATATCAGTTCAGCAAGTCACAAGACCTCTGTAGGTCATGTTTTTTATGTCAACAAGAGCCAGAAGCTGCTTTATAAAGGGCGTTATAATTTGCTACTTTGAGCCTCTGGTAGAGAAGCAGTTTCCATTCAGCATACCCACTGGGGTCAGGACTTATCCTCTCCCTGGCTGCACTGTCTGTCTCAAGGAGTGGACAAGTCCAGACCCTAGTGGGCACCTCTGAATGGAGGCAGCTTCTCTTTATCAGAGGTACAAAGTAGCAAATCACTGGTCACTCAGGATGGATGTTAAGGCTGTGGGTTCCCAGAACGGAAAGCATATTTCAGTTTGCTGAACACCTTTCAGTGGAGACTGTTGGTTTAGGCCCTATTCAAATTATGCTTTTTGGATAAGCCAATGTAAAAGATAAGCAGATCGCCCAAGAGAGGTACATTCTATCTCCAGTTCTTAAAGAGCCCAAAAATGTGGCATCTTTTTGGTTTTTTTTTTTTTTTTTTTTTGACTTTAAGGTCTGACGAGACAGCAGTCTTCCTTGACTGCCAGAGGGACTCAGCATTGTGAATCCACCCACATTGTTCCATGAAAAACTTTACTTGGCAAGCACTTCTTTTGCAGTTTTTCAGAATTTATCAGTTACTCCCACTAGAGAAAGTGTGATAATACCAGAGTCAGGGCCATTGAGGATGAATATTCCGACTTGGTAACATACACATAAGAAAAACTTTGGAAATTAAAGAACAGAAACACTTGTGCTAAATCCTCACCTGCTCCTTGGTGACAAATTGCAGGGAAGTTTAAGCAACACCCAGGGAGTACGGCAGCCATACATTAGAGACCTTCCCACATGAATGAGAACTGATCCGGATGCCTTGGTGCTGGGCCTATGGCAAAATAGGTTTCAGCAGTGTCTAAGACAACACACCAAGTGCTATCAATCTGTGTAATGAATTCAATCACCTTTACAATGTCTGCAACTGCTGACGCATTTGGAGCAATCACTGAATTCAAGTTGATTACTCCTGTGAAACTCCAGTCCTGTTAAGTTTTTTCCACTGACTGTATAAAGCTGTTGTATTGGGCTAATGCATCTCTTGCTATTCTTTCTACCTCTAAGTCCTTCAGCAAGGCTATGATCTTCCTTTCCCCCAAGATGCTGTATGATTTCTGATAGAACACCTAGGAGAGGAAAAAAACATAAGGTATGGAGCTATTTCTGTGTCCCACTAGGAGTTCTCTACGTGTGGCTCTTCTCAGTCAAAAAAATTGTCTCTGGCAGTATGGGACAAAGAAGTACAATCATATGACACACCCATGTCTACTATACATTCATATGTACAAGCATCAACAACAGAACATTGAATAGGCCCATAAGGTCACGTTAACCTTCTTATCTCACCCTGAACCCTTCCCCAACCTCATTAGCTGAATCTAGACCCATTTTCTTTCATGGGTCTGCATAGGATAGTTCCCTAGGTGCCCATACCCAAAATGCCATAAAAGTTTGAATCCTTCCCCTGTTCAAAATTCCCAAACATATTCCAGTAGGTGGATATAACCTTTGATTCCACCTTGGAAACAGACCTCAACTCCACCTCTAATCTTCTGTCTCCTTAAAGTGGCTGAGATCAGGGTAGAGAAAGAGTGAAGGATAGCACAGACAAAGAGGGAAGCTCTGTGCAAGCGGCTTCACATTTACCTTTAGTTTTGAGCAGCATAGCAGCAGCTTTGGTTCAACCGAAGGAACTGCAAATATGTTCATCCCAGCCAATACTCTCCTGGGTGGAGGGGTCCTCTTGTTTACACCATGAGAACCCCAAAACTCGTCAGCAGTCACACTGTTTTCCAGCTGGGACCACTAGGTTTGCATCCTCAGGCCAACTAATACTTGACTGGCTCTTACAGGGGCAACATTTTAAAGGAGTTCCCTTTAATATGGGACACCTGCAACTCTATTTTCATGCTAATATCACTTAAGCTCTTGCCTTATTTCAATATAAAGACTATAGAAATTTTCCATGGTGGTGAGGCTGCCCACAAGAATTTATATAGATTTCATTGGGTCAATATCTCATTCTCCAGTGGGTCTCCTTTATCAACATTGTAAATCCAATCAGGAGCAGTAAGAGTCAGAATACTAGTCAATGTCTCTTCTATGGTTTCTCCAAGAGTTTAACTGTATCAAGAAATCTCCTTGACAAGGCTAATGCTCCCTTACAGCAGCCAGGATGCACTGCAAAACAAACAAACAAACAACAAAACCCAAACAAAAATAACCACCTCTAAGTCCGTGTACAGTTGTCTTAAGTGGATCCACAATTGGCCCGGTGAACTGCAGGAAGGACTGAACTGGAAGAGGGCCCAGCTGCTACCATTCCTCCTTAGCATACGTCTCAAGGGAACCAGCCAGCGTTCTAACAATTAGCCAAGTTCAGCCCCTAATCATGGTCCCAAAGATTCCTCCTTTCACACTCAGTATACACATTCAGCGATGCAACTGTTGTCAGAAAGAGGTGGAAATTTTTGCTGACCTAAGATAAATCTTAGTACTAGTTGCTATAATTCAGTGCACCCGATTAACCATCAGTTTCTCAAAGAAGTTCCTCTGCCTGGAGGAGAGTTGACAACAATGACAGTATTTGTTAGATTTTTTGAACCTGCTTCCTCATGTGACCACCTTCCCAGTTCCTCATCAGTGGGCAGTGGTGAAGTTCTATTGATCGTCCAGCTAACCATACAATTTGGTCATCATATTTACTATCAATTCCCATGGACTTTTCTCAAGCCTTGTTCATCAGCCCATAAGGTCGTCATTCTTTCCCTTCTAAGAAAGGCAAACCTTTTTCAGCATCCCACACTTAATGCCAGAACTGTCGAGAACTATGAAGGGTCTGAAATCTCACTCTCGTTGCAAGCTAACAAGTGTGGCTGCCCCAGTTTCATGGATGTTGATAGACCTCATAAGACCCCAGGTCATAGATAAAAAACAGTTCATCGAACAACAGCAGCGGCCAGAACATGTGCATGTTTGTGCCGGTTTCCTGAGCTCCTTGTACCACAGGTCAACACAAAGAGGGTCAGATGGCCCCTGCACATTCAGTAGGTTGCACTACAGGAGAGGACCCGGAGAGTTTTGGGAACCCCGATTGTTTATAACAGGTAGCAAGCATGTCCAAGGGGACATACTCCTCTATCTTCCAAGGTTATAAGCAAACATCCTTTGCTACAGAGGAGACACTACCTCTATGTCCATAGCTGCTCCTTGAATGGATAGTCCAGAACACAGGGAAATCAGTGCCACGCTCCCAAAACTTAGAGAAACATAAAAGATTCATGGCAAATTAGTTCTTTGTAGCTTTCTTCTGACACCACCACTTGACAACATCGTAGATGACATTTTCTCTTAGGGTGAGCACAGTAGCTCTTGCCTGTAATCCCAGCACTTTGGGAGGCCAAGGTGGGCAGATCGCCTGAGCCCAGGAGTTTGAGACCAGCCTGGGCAACATGGCGAAAACCGTATCCACAAAAAATACAAAAATTAGCCAGGCGTGGTGGCTCATGCTTGTAGTCTCAGCTACGTCGGGGGCTGAGGTGGGAGGATCACTTGAGCCTGGGATGCTGAGGCTGCAGTTAGCTGAGATCATGCCACTACACTCCAGCCTGGATGACAGGAGTGAGACCATGTCTGGAAGGAGAGGAGAGGAGAGGAGAGGAGAGAGGAGGGGAGGGGAGGGGAGAGGCAGAGAGAGGGAAAGAGAGAAAAGAAAGAAACGAAAGAAAGAGAAAGAAAGAAAGAAAGAAAGAAAGAAAGAAAGAAAGAAAGAAAGAAAGA
>NC_037676.1:14330252-14384135 GCF_003255815.1 Theropithecus gelada
GAGGGGAGTGGGGGAGGGGAGGGGGGAGAGGAGAGGAGGGGAGTGGGGGAGGGGAGGGGGGAGAGGAGAGGAGGGGAGAGGACAGGAGGGGAGTGGGGGGTGAGGGGAGGGGAGGGGAGGGAAAGACATTTTCTCCTAGGGATGAACAGATTTCAGAGCAATACTGATTTTATGACTACTTATCCCCGGCCTGTACTATCTGCTCACCTGTCAGCCTGCTCTGCAGAATGTAGAAATATAAAAGATGCCTTCTTAGTATTTTATGCACACTGAGACATTCATGGCACAGCTATAGTAACACCCTTTCTCAAACACAAGAAACATACCACTTGTTCTTAACCTGCTACAGTTTTCATTGTCTTCTATTGGTCTCCCTCCACACCCTAAGATTCTACAGCACGCTTCTTCTGAAAACTCCAAGCAATACGGCTAGAGACTTTTCTGGTCACTTAATCATCTATACAACAAACATTTATTGAGCTCTTATGACATGGCTGCACTGTTTTAGCTGTTATAGGAAAGGGGTCCCGATCTAGACCCCCAGAGAGAGTTCTGGAACTCACACAAGAAACAATTCAGGGTGAGTTTGTAAAGTGAAAGCAAGTTTATTAAGAAAGTAAAAGAATAAAAGAATGGCTACTCAATAGACAGAGCACTCCCAAGGGCTGCTGGTCGCCCATTTTTAGGGTTATTTCTTGATTATATGCTAAACAAGGGGTGGATTATTCATGCCTCTCCTTTTTAGACCATGTACTTTAACTTCCTGATGTGGCCATGGCGTTTGTAAACTGTTGTGGCACTGATGGGAGTGTAGCAGTAGGGACGACTAGAAGTCACTCTCATCGCCATCTTGGTTTTGGTGGGTTTCGACCGGCTTCTTTACTGCAACCTGTTTTATCAGGAAGGTCTTTGTGACCTGTATTTTGTGCCAACCTCTTATCTTATTCTATGACTTTGAATGCCTTACCTGTCTGGGAATGCAGCCCAGTAGGTCTCAGCCTTATTTTACTCAGTCGCTATTCAAGATGGAGTTACTCTGATTCAAACGCCTGTAACATAGCCACTGAGGAAAAACAAAACAAAACAAAACAAAAAACCTGTGAAAACTGGCAAAAGTCTTATTTTCATGGAGCATGCATTTTATGGGGCCGGGGGAAGACTGAGATAAACAAGTAACTAACTAAATAAATAAAGAGCTAAGTGTAACGGAGAAAAATAAGGTAAGGAAAATAGAGGAACTTAATTGGGGTCCTGTTGCTATTTTGCAAGATGATGAGGGATGCCACCTAAGATAGGGTGATGTTTGAGCAAGACCTAAGGTAGCTGAGAGTGACTCATGTCACTGGTTAGCCCGGGCAGAGACAACAGCAAGTGAAACACCTTAGGTCCTGAGCTTCCTGGGCATTTTTGAGTCACACATAGAGATTGTGTGGCTGGAGCAGAATAAGGACTGTGTCATGTGCTAAGAAATGCAATCAGGGGTCAGGCACGGTGGCTCACACATGTAATCCCAGCACTATGGGAGGCCGAGGCAGGCGGATCATGAGGTCAGGAGATTGAAACTATCCTGGCCGGCCGGGCGCGGTGGCTCACGCCTGTAATCCCTGCACTTTGGGAGGCCGAGGCGGGCGGATCACGAGGTCAGGAGATCGAGACCATCCTGGCTAACAAGGTGAAACCCCGTCTCTACTAAAATACAAAAAATTAGCCGGGCGCGGTGGCGGCGCCTGTAGTCCCAGCTACTCGGGAGGCTGAGGCAGGAGAATGGCGCGAACCCGGGAGGCGGAGCTTGCAGTGAGCCGAGATGGTGCCACTGCACTCCAGCCTGGGGGACAGAGTGAAGACTCCGCCTCAAAAAAAAAAAGAAACTATCCTGGCCAACATGGTGAAACCCCATCTGTACAAAAATTTAAAAAATTAGCTGGGCATGGTGGCTTATGCCTGTAGTCCCAACTACTTGGGAGGCTGAGGGAGGAGAATGGCATGAACCTGGGAGGCGGAGCTTGCAGTGAGCTGAGATTGCATCACTGCCCTCCAGTTTGGGTGACAGAGCGAGACTCGGTCTCAAAAAATAAAAATAAAAAAGGAAATGCAATCAGGGAGGTGGCAGGCGGTATCATTAGTAAGATTCTAAGCCATTGTCAAGATTCTTGAATCTTATTCCGAGTAAAATGTAAAGTCCGTTGAGGGTTTTGAGCAGACAAAAGACTGCTCAGACTAATATTTTAAAGGGATTATTGTGACGGTTGTAAGGTGATAAACATGGTATAGGGATGGCAGTGGAACAGGAGACAAAACATGGAAGCAGGAAATCAGGAGGGATTTTATTAAACCAGGTGACAGGTGAGGGTGGCTTGAATGCGGAAGGAGGCAGAGCGGCACTCAAAATAGGTGGAAAAGTAGAGGGTTTGGATATGAGGAAAAAAAGGAGGAATCACGGATGACGGCAAGGTTGGTTTGTTTTTCTTTCTGAGCAACTGCTTGAAAAGAGTTTTCACATAACTTAAACTGACCTCGGGATGATTGCCAGAAATGAGGTAGAGTGGGACGAAGAAACAGGAATTTGGTTTTATTTATTTTTTTGAGACAGATTTTTGCCTTTGTCGCCCAGGTTGGACTGCAGTGGTGTGATCTCGGTTCACGGCAACCTCCGCCTCCAGGGCTCAAGCGATTTTTGTGCCTCAGCCTCCTGAGTAGTTGGGGCTACAGGCACAACACCATGCCTGGCTAATTTTTGTTATTTTACTAGAGATGAAATTTCACCATGTTGACCAGGATGGTCTCGAACTCCTGACCTCAGGTGATCCACCCACCTCAGCCTCCCAAAGTGCTGGAACTACAGGAGTGAGCCATCGCACCTGACCAGGAATTTAGTTTTAGACATGCTAATTTTGAAATGTCTAGTTGATACTCGAGTGGGACTATCCAGTACACAGTGTGTATGGGAATCTGGAGATCAGAGGAGAGGTCCAGGCAGGAGACAGAAATTTGGGAATTGTCAGTCTATATATGTATTAAAAGCCATGGAAAGTAGACGAGATCACCTCGGAAAATTGTGTAGATACAGATATGGACAGACAGACCTCAGAGGACATTTAACTCTGAGCACTTGGCAGATGAGGAGCCGTCAGCTGCAGAGACTAAGAGGCTCGGCAATGAAGCCGGAGAACTAAAAGGCAATGGCGTCCTGGAAGCCAAGCGAAATAAATGTTTTGAAAAGGAGAAGATCATCAGCTAAATCAGATGCTGCTGCTAAGTCGGGTGACGTGAGGGCTGAGTGCTGCTCATTGGATCTGGGACTGTGAAGATTCTTGGCCACCTTATCAAGAGCGAGCGCAGTAAAGTGGCTCAGCTGGAGTTAGTTCGAGAAACAACGCAAGAGTATTTGGAAGTAGGGAACTTACACAACTCCTGAAAAAATTGAAAAAAAAATGTTCAGTTAAGATGCAAAGGGGCTGGGCACGGTGGCTCATGCCTGTAATGCCAGCACTTTGGGAGGCTGAGGTGGGCGGATCAGGGCAACGTGGCAAAACCCCATCTCTACAAAAAATATAAAAATTAGGCGGGTGTGGTGCTGTGCTACTGTAGTCCCAGCTACTCAGGAGGCTGAGGTACGAGGATTGCTGGGGACCAGAAGGTGGAGGCTGCAGTGAGTCAGGATAGTGCCACTGCACTCCAGCCTAGGTAAGAGCAAGACCCTGTCTCAAAAAAAAAAAAAAAAAAAAAAAAGCAAAGGAATGAGACAGTAACTGGATGATAACAAGGGGTCAAGGGATTTTATATATATATATATATGAGTACATATTTTTGCTGTTAAAAATGATACAAGACAGGTGTCATGTAATAATGCAGGGAGGGAGGCAGAATTTCTGGGGCAGTGTCCTGGAAAGGTGAGAGGGGTGGGATCCAGAGCTCCGGTGGGGCATCTAACTCTAGGGTTTCTCACTCTCCTAATAGAGTGAAAATGAACAACTGTTCTCATTTTCATGGGTCACAGTCAGGTGTTCCTGGATAGTAAAGTTAGAATTATTCTAACCTGGTACAAAAAAGGACATAGTCTGCTTCTGTTCTGCTAGGAAATCCCTTTCCTTTGATGAAAATTACCTCCAATGCCACATGAGGTGTTGGTGTCTTTTAAAGACCCAGTGCTTGAGCGATATTTAAAAATCGTTATTCACATGTTCAGAATCTAACCTGAAGGGCCCAGGAATGGAGAAGGAAAACTCAGTGGTGAGAAAGGAGGTCAGACAAAGGAAGTAAGCAACATCAAAAGCGCTCGCCACATTCACAAGTTTGAAACGCACAATTTTGCAAGGGTTCATTTTAAGTACTTTTGCCTGTTCGAGTTTTGTTCCTGATGTGAGGGGAATAAGAGACTCAAATAAATATAAATATTCACATTGAAGTGCATGATTTAAAAAGCCATATTAAGTCTAGCTGATGAGATCTCAAAAATATGGAATAGGGATCATTTATTACCTGTAAATACCATCTGGCAGACTGGTATATACTCATTAATACACAATCTCCTAAATTAAGATGCAGAAAAGTCCACCGCAAAGTTGCCTGAAAATGAAGATGGGAGAAAATGTAACTCTATCCCCCAGAGACTAATAAAAATCATAACTACAGTTATTCCTGACAGTTCACAAGACGGTGTTCAACTCCCAGCTAACCACAAAGACAGGCATTTGGTGAAGATATTCAATCAATCTCATTATCCCAAACCCTTCAGTATTTCTGAGACCCGCTGGATTTCTAAACATTTCATGGATACATTTTTACTATTTTGCTTGGAGCTTAAATCCTGAAGTTTTTGGGAAATTGGTGGTATAGAGTTGAGGGGCTGTAACAGGAACAGTTTAAAGACTGCATCAACGTGTGGGGTGGCTGAGAGCATGTTTGTTGAAGCTGTCATATTTGTGTGATGAAGGAGTTTCACAAATTATCTTGGAGAAGTCACTGGGCTCTGTTGCTATTTTTGTTAAAACCTTTTCATTAGTAGCCTTGAGAAAAAAAAAAAAAAGAAATACAAAATGACATGTCCATTTTGGTATCTTGTGTTTTTTCGTAAATATGATGGCTCAGTGTCTATAGATGGCTGGGTAAATGGGAGGCAGTATATGGCAGGCAACTTGATCAAACACCCAGAGAAGCACAAGGATAAAAGCACTGAGGGTTGTGAGAGAGCTGTGCGGGGCTGGGTGTGGCAGTCCATGCAGAACGTACCCTCGCTGTGCTCAGAGGGGTTCTAGAGCCACAAGCGAACCTCCTGACACCATGAGATGAGTTTTTTCTACTTTAGATGCTCTTGTAGCTGGGTATAAATAGGCAACGCTCTTCAAGAAATTGAGTAAACAAGGATCCTGAAGGCTATAGTGGGGATTTTGAAATGGGAAAGAGGACTCAGAAACCATGGGGAAAAGACATGAACAGCTGCCATTAGATTTGCTTTTAGTCTCTTAGCTCTTCCTATCAGGTCCCAAAGGTTTCACTTCTGAAGATTCTTCTTCTTTGAGAAGAATCTCCGGCAATACTTGCATGGGAGAGCGTGTGGAGCTGGGAAGCTGCAGTGCTGTTAAACGTGACTCTTGTTCTGTTCGTGCGCTTTTGAAGACACACCACATAAGAGTAGAAGGAGGGATGACTGAGACTTTGGTTTTGGAAGATGATTCATTAAACATATTTTAATCCGCAATAGAGAATGGTGCTGTAAGAGTCACTGGGTGAAATCCCACCCCATTATGGGTATGAAGAGCCCTAAATAATTATCAGGTAATTAACATGCCTTCTTTCTTGTCTAAACATGAGATCTTAATAAATGTTTTGCTTGTCCATGGTGCTTAAGTAAATTACACTGAGATTGAGCTACTCCTGAAAGATTAATTATGAAAATTGTATATAGGAAGAAATATAAATAATTGCAAAATTTCTTTTCTTTTTTGAGAAAGAGTCTTGCACTGTCGCCGGGCTGCAGTGCAGCAGTGTGATCCCGGCTCACTGCAACCTCTGCCTCCTGGGTTCAAGCGATTCTCCTGCCTCGGCTTCCCGACTAGCTAGTATTACAGGTGCACGTCACCAGGCCCAGCTAATTTTTTGTATCCTCATTTTTCCTCATGCTGGACATAGCTATAATTCATCTATTGAATAAACAAACACAGGGTTAATTACTTTTTTTTTGTCCAGAAATATGCCCCTACTGGTCATATAATCCATCTGTGGCCAGTCTAAGGACCATTAATCAGATAAAAGACAAAATTCATATGTAACTCAAATGAAGCTTATCTTCTCAAAAGAAAAGCAATTTGTGTCATCAAGTACCCAGAATGTGGCTAAATGTAGCAGAAAATCACTAATTGCATTCATACTCGGTGGTCATTCCAGCAGAAAAATTTTCTTAAAAAAATCAAGAAGCATATGCAATTAGTAGGTGTATACTATGTCACCTGCAATAATTGCTGCATAAAAAGGACTTATTTTAGGTAAATGTGTGATTCAGTAAACAACTTATGGTAATATTGGCTGAATGAAGACAGAGAATTAAATATAAGACCAAGGTCACTGTTGATGTTCGCTCCTCTCTTCTAAAAGTTTACCTTCTTAAGGTTAGTTACCTTCTTAAGGTTGGTTACCTTCTTAAGGTTGGTCATCATAACCAGGACACTAAGTGAACAGTGAGCAGTGAGTCATTTCCAAATTTCCTAAAACGTACTTTATTAAAACAAATAGAATTTATCTTTCAGGCAATGCAATTCTGTGGCAATTTTTCATCATACTTTCCAAGGAAAAAAAAAGTAAAGCCTAATATTGCATTGAAATGCACAAATATATCTTAGTAAATGTAGTACTGTCATCCTGATTAGACAGACAAGCATACATGTGACAAAAATCAATCACTTCTTTCAACATGCACTAGAACTTCTGAAATCAAAACATTTCAAATTGAAGATGAGAAAGGTCACAGTAAGCAAGGAGACCTAAAGAATTTAATATAACAATAAAATACATTTTTCTTATGTAAGGGTGAAATACAAACAAGCAGGAAATTTCAGTAGCATAAAAGGTTAAATAGATTTTTAATTTTTATGTTGTATTTTACCTTAAGTTCTGGGATACATTGCTGAATATGCAGGTTTGTTACATGGTTATACATGTGCCATGGTGGTTTGCTGTACCTATTAACCTGTCATCTACGTTTTAAGCCCTGCATGCATTAGATATTTGTCCTAATGCTCTCCCTCCCCCTTTTTCCCCACCCACTGACAGGCCCTGGTGATGTTCCCCTCCCTGTGTCCGTGTTGTTCAGCTCCTACTTATGAGTGAGAACATGCATTGTTTGGTTTTCTGTTCCTGTGTTAGTTTGCTGAGAATAATGGCTTCCAGTTTCATCCATAACCCTGCAAAGGACATGAACTCATTCTTTTTTATGGCTGCATAGTATTCCATGGTGTATATGTGCCACATTTTCTTTATCCAGTCTATCATTGATGGGCATTTGAGTTGGTTCCAAGTCTTTGCTATTGTAAATAGTGCTGCAGTAAACATAAGTGTGCATGTGTCTTTATAGTAGCATGATTTATAATCCTTTGGATATATATTCAGTAATGGGATTGCTGGGTCAAATGATATTTCTCATTCTAGATCCTTGAGGAATTACCACACTATCTTCCACAGTGGTTGAACTAATGTATACTCCCACCAACAGTGTAAAAGTGTTCCTGTTTCTCCACATCCTCTCCAGCATCTGTTGTTTCCTGACTTTTTAATGATCGCCATTCTAACTGGTATGAGATGGTTAAATAGATTTTTTAAAATGTTTACACTGTTTATTCTGCTTATAGTTTCTTTTGCTGTGCAGAAGCTCTTTAGTTTCATTATATCCTACTTGTCAATTTTTGTTTTATTTACAATTGCTTTTGAGAACTGAGTCATAAATTATTTCTTAAGGCTGATGTCCTGACTGGTGTTTTTTTAGGTTTTCTTCTACGATTGTTATAGTTTGAGGTCTTACATTTAAATTTTTCATTCATCTTGAGATAAGTTTTGTATGTGGTGAGAGGTTGGGGTTATTCTTCTTCTTCTTCTGCATATGGCTAGCCATCTATTCCAACACCATTTATTGAATAGAGAGTACTTTCCTCACTGCTTGTTTTTGCTGATTCTGTCAAAGATCAGATGGCTATAGGTACACAGCTTTGTTACTGAGTTCTCTATTCTGTTCCATTTGTCTATGTGTCTGCCTTTGTACCAGTACCATGCGGTTTTGATTACTATAGCCTAATAGTATGCTTTGAAGTTGGGTAGTGTGATGCCTCCAACTTTGCTCTTTTTGCTTAGGATTGCTTTGGCTATGTTGATTCTTCTTTGGTTCTACGTGAATTTTAGAATAGTTTTTTTTCTTCTAATTCTGTGAAGAATGACATTGGTAGTTGGATAGGAATGACACTGAATTTGTAGATTGCTTTGGGCAGTATGGCCATTTTAACAATATTGATTCTTCCAGTCATGAGCATGGAATGTTTTTTATTTGTTTGTGTCATCTGTAGTTTCTTTTGACAGTGTTTTCTAGTTCTCCTTGTAGAAATCTTCCACCTCCTTGGTTAGATGTATTCCTAGGTAATTTGTTTTTGTGTGTGTGGCAATTGCAAATGAGAGTGTGTTCTTGATTTGGCTCTGAGCTTGAATGTTATTGGTGTATGGAAATGCTCTGATTTTCGTACACTGTTTTGTATCTGAAACTTTACTGAAGTTGTTTATCAGGTTCCAGGAGCCTTTTGGTGGAGTCTTCAGGGTTTTCTAGGGTATATAATCATTAAGTCTGCAAAGAGAGATAATTTGACTTCTTCTTTCCTATTAGGGTGCCTTTTATTTCTTTATCTTGCCTGATTACCTTGGCAAAGACTTCCAGTACTATGTTGTATAAAAGTGGTTGAGAGTGGGTATCTTTGTCTTGCTGTAGTTCTTAGGAAAATGCATTCAGCTTTTGCCTGTTTGGTATGATGTTGGCTCTGAGTTTGTCATAAACGGATCTTATTATTTTGACGTATGTTCCTTTGATTCCTAGTTTGTTGATGGTTTATTATGAAAGGATGTTGGATTTTATCAAAAGCCCTTTCTGTGCCTATTGAGATGATCATGTGATTTTTGTTTTCAATTCTGTTTATGTGACAAATTTATTGATTTGCATGTGTTGAACCAACTTTGCACCCTAGGAATGAAGCCTACTTGATCACGGTGAATTAACTTTCTGATGTGCCACTGGATTCAATTTGCTAGGATTTTTACATCTATTTTCATAATGGATATTGGCCTGTGGTTTTCCTTTTTCGTTGTGTCCTGTGAGATTTTTGTTTCAGGGTGAAGGTGGCTTGATAGAATGAGTTAGGGAGGACTCCGTCCTCCTAGATTTTTTTGGAATTGTTTCAGTAGAATTAGTACCAGCTGGTACTACCTAGAGGATCAAGGTATGTGTGAATTATGGTTTGAAATCACGTTTACATGTCAAATTTACAAAAAAAAAAAAAAAAAATCAGTTCTGAGCTAGAAGTTGTACTACTGAAGTTCTCTGGTGTAATCATTCTCACCCATGTCATATCCCCTTCCTTAAAGTTGAGGACAGATGTTAGAAGTTCAACAAAGCTTAACTTTGGAGGTGAAGGTAAATTCCATGGCTAGATGAGCAGTTTTAGCACATAGCATCATTTGATGTGGAGTCAGTGTCATCATTTTTATGAGGATTCAGTCTTTTATAAATGGCTTCAATAACATTCTGCTTATTTGCCATTTCACTCCCAGGTGGCAGGCTGGGGATTTTCTCATTGGCTAATGTGTACATCACATGGACTAAGTCAGGGACATCTTCCCCCTGCTTCTTTATGATTTCTTCTACTCTGCATTCCAGGTACTTGTCCAACTCTGCCTCCTTCTTCGCTGTTTCTGCTGATACTTTGGGTGCATTTGGAAAACAGATCAAAATCGCACTCATGTTGTCTCGACTTCCCTTGTATAAACAGGTGTCGACTACTTCATTGCAAACTTTCCCAGGATCATCAGTGACTTCAAGTCTGGATCTTAAAAAACCACAGAGCTCTTCATTTCTTATAACATCCCAGATATCATCACATGCAAGGTTAGTGAACTGATCATCTTCTTCAGGTCTTTCAATATCATGGACTTCAGGCTCTGGTGAGACAAGCTGCTCAGTAGGACCTTTCCCATGGATACATTTGTAATCAAAATCCCCAAGGGCTATTGATACAGCCAGAGAGCCTTTCACATGCTGAGTTATTACAGAGCCACCTGCATTCTGAATTCATTCTTTTTCCAGCAGATTTGCAATTTGTGAAGAAATGAACTTTCTGTTCCTACAAAGTAAACCTCTAGAGTCTCTACAGTTGGTGAAATGAGCATGTTGGGGAGAAAGTAAGACACTTACAGCTGTTGACCCACTTCTATCTGCACCATCTTTCTTCTCTAACGTAACTCTCATGTGCTCATCAATCTCCAGGAAACCTGTTCTGATTCCATTCTTTACATTTTTCACAGAAGGGGCTCCTGCAGACCCTTTAAAACCCTGGTTATTGGCGATGTGATCTAACAAATGCTCACAGCAGTATTTGGCAACCTAAGAACCATGATGCCCGTCCTACACAGCAAAGAATGACCATGTTTCAAGTCTAGTTGGCAAAGCTATCACAGCCGTATGTGCATCCTCCATTTCAATACGCCAACCTTGCATGCTGCTTAGCTCATATCGCAACTCATTACCCCGCCCCTGGGCATTATACTCTTCCATCTTTGTTTGTCTAAAAATGCTCCCATTATGTCATAATCCTCTAGGACTGTATTAAAAAGTCAAAAAACAACAACAAAACCCTAAAAAGTAAAACAACAACAACAACAACAAAAAAACAAGGCTGTGGAGGCAGGGAATGCTTATACATTGTTGGTGGGAATGTAAATTGATTCAGCCACTGTGGAAGGCAAAGAAATTAAAACTTTTAATGTCTCAAAGAACATAAAACAGAACTACCATTCGACCCAGAAATCCCACTACTGAGTATGTATCCAAAAGAAAACAAATCGTTCTACCAAGAAGACATATACTTTTATATTCATAACAGTGTTGTTTACTATAGCACCATAATCAACCTAGATGCCCATCCGTGGTGCATCGGATAAAGAAAATGTGGTACATATACATGTTGGTCTACTAAACACCATATAAAAGAACAAAAGTATGTCCTTTGCAGCAATTTGGATGCAGCTGGAGGCCATTATCCCAAGCAAATTAACACAGAAAGAGAAAAACAAATACTGCATGTTCTCACGTAGAAGTGTGAGCTAAACATTGAGAACTCATGAACATAAATATGGCAACAATAGACATTGGGGACTAACAGAATGTGGATAGAGGAGGGAAAGCAAGAGTTGCAAACCTAACTTTTGGATACTACGTTCTATATCTGGGAGACAGAGCATTTGCATCCCCAACCTTAGCATCATGTGATATAACCATGTAACATACCTGCATATGGATCTATTGAATCTAAAATGAAAGTTGAAATTATTTTTAAAAACTTTATACTAGTATGATTTTAAAGCATCCTACATATACTAGCTTTTGAACATATGATTAAAATACCCATATCATTTTATTGTAGAGATTAGGGAAGCTTTATTTTCTGACCAGTATTAGAAAAGATTTGAGTAACAATTACTTACAATCTTTATGCAAACTTCTTTTACCTGGTATAATATGTTCCTTAAGAAACTTAAGAACATTTCAAAGACTTTTTGTTTCAAATATTGGTTATTATTTTAATACTAAATTTTATTCTAATATATTAAACATAAAAAGAATATAGCTGTTTTAAAAAATGCTATTTCCAGAGCACTAGGGGATAAAATGATACATTTACTTCTGTAACCCTTTCTTAATATTCCTTTGTATTTTATTACTATCAGTGAGAGTTTTTGAATTGGACAAAAAAAGCTTCAGGGGTTAGAAAAGTTCTCTCAATATATACCTCTCGTTGGCCAATTCTGCTTCTAGCTTTTTAATGAGACTGTCGAGAATTATTCTCTTACTGAACGTCTTTCCCTACTCTCAGACCTGCCATCATTCCATCTTACTTGAAGCTAAGATCGCGGAAGACAGAAGTAGCCCAAGAGTCACTTTCATAGTTCCCAGGAGTAAGAGTGCCAGAGATGTAGCTGCGAACTTGCCCAATGGCTTCTCCATTTTTGACAATTGCTAGGCTCAGGTGTCAGTTAGTGTTAGCTTTGGCCTGCTGCCACCCAAGAAATTCTGCCTCATTCGGAGCTCTTTGTCACCCGGGTTACTAATAGTGCTTTCAGGGATTCTAAAGCTCATCAACCTATACAGGTTGTCTTTTTTTAAAAAAAGATAACATGTATTTATAGACTACAAACAAATTATACACATACACACATATAATTAAGATATATATAATTATAGCTATTTTGTATAATATACAAAATAGTGCCCCTGTAGCTAAACCCAAGTTTGGCTGCTTACTGCTTGAAAGGCAAAACTCAAGAGACAAGGGTTGGTGGGAGGAAAAGCAGGTTTATTTAGAAAGCCAGCCGACCCAGATGATGGCAGACTATCATGCTAAAGTACCATCTTAAGTCATTCCAAATTTTTGGCTCTTTTTACATCAAGGGCAGGAGGAAGATGGAGGACTTGGGGCAAGAGGTAACTGATGACTGTAGGTATCTGGGCAGCAGCAAGGGCGAGAGGATGTTGGGAATTTCTTTTCCTGGTCAGGTCACAGTGTTTCCATAAATCTTTAGCAAAACATAGTTGCTTGTGTGTACTTTTCCTTTAAACTCAGTGTTCTTTCTGAAAAACTACATGATTGCGGTTTTTGTATATGATCTCAGTGCTCTATAATTATCCTTGCCTATGGGTGGGAATAGGTAAAGGTCTCTTAAACAAAAATGAAGTTAGTTATGTTGGTTTTTGCTGCTTTGGTGTTATACCTATTTGAGGTGGATACATTCCAAGTCCCCGTAGACACCTGAAACTGTAGATTGTATCTAGTCCTATATATGTTGTTTTTCCTATACATACATACGTACAAGAAAGTCTAATTTATAAATTAGGCACAGTAAGAGATTAGCAGGAACAATAATAAAACGGAATAATTGTAACAATATGTTGTAATAAAAGTTTTATGAATGTATTTTCTCTCTCTCAAAATACCTGATTGTACTGTATTCACCTATTTTCAGTGACCAAGGGTAACCCAAACCATAGCAAATGCAACCATGGGTAAGAAGAACTACTGTAACTATATTACTTAACAGTTCTCAACATTTGGCTTTCTTCTCACTTGGCAATGCCAGACTTCTCCTTGCCTGAAGGAAAACATTCAATCCTATATCCCTCCTATTTTTTAAAATCCTAATACTTTTCAAACTCTAATATGCATACAAATTACCTGGAGAAAACACCTTGTTAAACCTCCTAGTTAAAATGCAAATTCCAATTAAATAGTTCTGGAATAAACAGAGATTCTGAATTTCTTACATGCTATATAATTCTATGCTGCTGGTTCAGGGATCACACTTTTGGTAGCAAGCCTTAAACAGTGGTTCTCATAGTGTGCCTTGGACCAGCAGCAGAAGCATCATCTGCAGACTTGGGGGACATGTACATTCTCAGGTCCCACCCCAGACCTATTGAATCAGAAATTTTGGAGGTGGGGCTCAGAAATCCACGTTGTAATAGGTCATTAAGGTGATTAGGCTGCCCTTTGTAGCTAAAGAACCCCTGGCTTAGAGTATTGCATGTTAAAATATTTCCTCCATTCCACAAGATGTTGAATACTCTGGTGAAGAAAATCAAGGCTAGGAATGGTGGCTTCTGTCTATAATCTCTGCACTTTAGGAAGCTAAGGTGGGAGGATCACTTGAGCCCAGGAGTTTGAGAGCAGCCTGGGCAACATAGGTAGATGTTGTCTCTACAAATAATAAAAAACTTAGCTGGGTGTAGTGGCACATGCCTGTGGTCCCAGCTACTTGGGAGGCTGAGGTGGGAGGATCACTTGAGCCCAGGAGGTCAAGACTGCAATGAGCTATGATGGCACTACTACACTCCAGGCTGGGTAACAGAGCAAGATCCTATCTTGGTGGGGGGCCTGGGAGGAGGCAGAAATCAAAATATTTTATCCCCAAATATATATCTTTGACATATTTTGAGATGGCTGCCACATGGCCAGCAGACTGAAGTTGCCCTGCAAGGCTGTCTTTTGTGGGGGAAATTTGCATCTGTTGAGAATCTCCATTAAGACCACCAGGTCTTCCATTGTCCAAATATAGGAAAGATGAGCTGAGAGTCTGACATAAAGATCCAAAACATGTACCAGGATATACACCTACAGAGTCATCTTAGACAGGACCACTGACACCAGGGAAGCAGGGCACATCCAGGCAATGCTGGGTGAGTAGGCAGATGTGATCACCTGGAGCTTATAGACATTCTCCTTTGATTACTTCCAGTTTCTCAGCTAAATAAGAAGCAAGATCATCAGCAAAGAGTGAGGAAAGGAAAAAAAAATGGGTATGAGAAAATCATTTAGGAGACAAGAAGTGTGAACATGCTTGCAAAATGTCACATGGTTGTCTTGTAGCATTTAAAGACCCATTGTTGGTGTTAATGCTATTGATTATGGTAAGCAAACGAAGCTAACAAACAGCTCCCAAATCTCAGAGACATAATAAAGTGGAGGCTTTTTGTTTTCCTCTCTGTTGTCACATTCCAAAGAGGTTTAGGGGTAACAGTTGCTCTTCACATAGTCAAGTGTCCACATCAAGTGTCTATAACTAACTACATCCCCTCCACACCCTACTCTTAACTTCGAAGTCCACCAAAATTCCTTCACGATCATAAAAGAAAGAACCAGACAATTCCACAGATGTTTAGGAGTCAAGCCCGGGGGTAGTTGCCATCATTTCTGCTGACATTTCACTGACCAGAAATCAGTCCCAGGGCTTCAGCCAGCTGTCAAGGAGACTGGAAAGAGGAGTCAAGCTTTATTTGCAGAGAGTTGGATCCAACCAGAACTGGGGGTCTGCAGAACAGGCACAAAGAAGCAAGTGAAAGGCAAGGAATTAGTGGATATGAGCGACCAGGTGAATATCAAACTTGACCTATGAATTCAATTTGGAAAAGGCAAATGAGGAGAGGGGTGAAGGAAGTGAATAGGTGGCAGGATAAATTGACTTTTTAAATTTTAAAGCTTATAGTGCCTTGATAATATAGTAAAGGTTAAAAGAACCCTCTGGGGCTAAATGATGTTTTTAAGTTTCCTTGAGGGCTGTCACATTTGTCTGAGTAGCAAAAGCCTGTATAAAATAGCCGAGCCAGTTCTCCAGTCACTGATTCTTGCAAGATTAAAAATAGAAAAGAAAAAAAAAACCATTAATAGGTATTTGAAGAACAGAGGATTTTATGTTCTCTTTGATGATGATCAATTAAAATATTTTGCCCATGGTTTCTCATTGACTTAATTTGCATTCCTTTTATTCTCCAAAGAAATAGGACACATGATGCAAGACTACTTTTATTGGTTTTCTTGTCAAAGTTTTGGGGACATCCAACTTAGATGAGAAGTTTTAATTGTATTGTCAGCAGGCATTAAAGTGCATCTTAAGTTGAAACGTATTTGCTGCCATGAATATAAATCCTAGAAACAAACAAGTACTCAATGTAAAATTATCTGTTTCTACAGCTAGAGGATTGTAGACTGAAAAGTTCAAAAGAATCACAAACAGAAAATATTTAGAAGGTGTTATAGGTGACATTCAGGAGGTTGTCTGTGTACGTTCTAACTGTTTCTATGGGAGTCAAAATATGAAAGTGTACACGTCGATACAACTACTAGGAGCATAATTTTGAAAAAAATAGTTTTGATTTGAATATATCTATTTTCCTATGAAAGAAATAGTCACAAAGATAGCAATAGGTAGATATACACTTGTTACTGCTGTAAAAATATGGCCGTGGTCGCAACCAATTAGGTCACAGGTTTCATCTACCTTAATTAATTTCTCACTGAGCAAATACATGTACTCCTGGCCATCTGCACTCAATGGCTGCCACTGGTCCCAAAAAAGGCAGCCTATTGAGGGTGGAGGACAGTGGGTGTTTGGATAACTCCCGATAGTGGAAAATGGACAGAAACCTACTGTGAATAGTACATGAGTATAAACCTTTTCAACATGATATGCCTTATTCCATTGATTCCAATAGCTCACAGAATGTAACATATAGCATGATTTTATACAACACTAAGGAAAAAATGGGCTGGGTGTGGTGGTTCACACCTGTAATTCTGGGACTTTGGGAGGCCAAGGAGGGCAGATCGCAAGTCAAGAATTCAAGATCAGCCTGGCCAATGTGGCGAAACCTCATCTCTACTAAAAATATAAAAATCAGCCAGGTGTGGTGGCACGTGACTGTAGTCCCAGCTACTCGGGAGGCTGAGGCACAAGAATCGCTTGAACCTGGGAAGCAGAGGTTGCAGTGAGCTGAGATTGCACCACTGCACTCCAGCCTGGACAACAGAGCAAGACCATGTCTCAAAAAAGATAAAAAAAATAAAAAAGAAAACAATGCTGCCATTGATCCAGGACACAATGCTCTTTCATCACTGGGGATTTACATTTTATATTTGCTGGAGGATTTCACTTAGATGTAGACACTGTGTAATCAGCCAAATAAAATACAGTGGAACTAGATTGATTAAAATCTTTCTGAAATTTCTTCCAATTGAAAATCTGACTCCCTTGAAATAACTTTCAACTCAAGGCAGCTGAGTCCTCTGTACCATTAAGAGTATTGGTGATGCAGCATTTCCTTAAAAAAAAAAAAAAAAAGGCACACCTGTCTCTGCTGTCTTTGGGGTTTTCTTCAAAGCTTCTAACACCATCCTGTAAGTTCTGATACTGGATCTTTCCTGAGTTTACTAGAAAGTATGAGGTAATCATAACCGCTTTACAACTTTCTGGCAGCAATGGGAAGATACTGTAAATTTTAAGGCACATTTTATTTTAGAATAAAAATGATATGAAATGTTAAGACTGTATATGATTCTAAGAAATGTATCATTTTTATATTTTAATCTATAAAATATAATGTGGGAAAATGGAATCATTTTAACTCAACAAGTTTGCATTGAGCTCCTTCTGTCTTTACACTCTTGGGATAGATCAAGATAGCTTATTAACCCTCATGTGAAAGAGGGTTTTTTTTTAGCCAGTCAGTGTTATTCTTCATTCATTCAGTCTTAGTGCTAACCATCAAAGTATTATGTTGAGGCAGTAGGATGAAGTGAAGATCACAGTCTTCACAGCCAGTCTGCCTGAGTCTAAAATCGAGCTCCACCATTACTAAGTTTGTGACATTGAGCAAGTCACTTCACCTCTGTGTGTCTGTTTCTTCAAAATGACAGTATCTACCTCACTGGGTAATTGTGAGGACTCAACAAGCTAACACCCGTTAAATACTTAGAACAGTGCCTGGATGTAGAGTTCTTCTATATTATTTATCTGTATCTTGAGAACTTCGTTTAAAGAGTTTAGACATTGTTGTGATGTAGTCTCACATAGCATCAGCAGGTGTCACCTACCAGAATAAAGAGAGTAAGAACTCAATTTAATGTTTGACTTACCTGTAGTTATATTCAGTCTTTCTGTGATTGAGTGTATGTGTGTGTGTGGTCTTCCTACTAAGTTCCATGATAAAAACAGTAACAATATCTTTTTTTCTAGAAGGAGGAAGACAGAAGCCCACCAAAACAAATGTATATTTTTGTATTACCTGACTCCTTGCAGGAAGAAAATCATATTTGAATATGAGTAGCTAATAGAGAAGTGAGGGAGATGCAGTTTTCAAACTACTAAGATGTAAATGTAGATGCCTCATTTTAAGCTACTCCAATGCAATGCATTGTCAATATGTATACATTTGCTTCAACAATTAGTTGATTTTCTAGGAATTTTGTGCTACTGCACTTTAGGTGATTGAATTTGCTTAAGTTCACAAATATCTCTTTGCTCAGGAGTTGAATGAAAAATATACATTCATGTTCACACACAAGTATCCACATAATATTAGTCTTTTATGTTTGTTTCTATTATCCAACGAGTTGCCTCACTCAGAGTCTTTCTTTTGCGCAAATGAAAAATTTCAGTTGACCTGTGGACTTAGAGATTTATCAACATTAAATATTTGATAGGAAAATACATGAAACAAGATACACAGAGACACAAATTAAATGCTTTTAAAATTATAAGTAATGAGATATAAGTAATGAGACAATGTAGTAAACAAGTAATGAAATACCAATAATGAGACAACGTAGTGTAATAAAATGTATTAACTGAAGAATAAACTGCTAGTAAATAGTACATAAAAACGTTAGAAGGCAAGTGACTGCAAGATTTCAAGGAACGTATTGCACGAGGTGGATCTGCAAGATAGACAGACTATTAATAGAGATAGAGGAAGGGAATTCTAATGGTAAGAGCAGGAGCAAATCTATAGACATAATCATGGAAGGTTCTTGGGGGGTGCATACAGAAAGATAGTAGGAAATCAGCATCCTGAGTCAGATGGAGTCCCTGGGGAACATAATAAGCGCTATTTAGTCTTAAAAACTGAGTCAGATTTGCAGACTTTTAAGAAGTAGATGTGCTTTCATTGCATACAGTAGACTATTAGGAGTTATTAAAAATTCTTCAATGGGTCAGGAATAGGATAAAGCTCAAGCCAAAACAATATGTCGGAGAAATTCATGCGGAGAAAGGAGAGACACAGGAAGAGTAACTAGACCTGGAAACAGAAGCATCTCTCAGCGATCTCTGCAGGGCAATCTTTACCTATTCCCAGGGCAAACGTTAGACAGAGCTCTGACTTTCTAATGTTCTGCAAATACCATCTCTTATGGCATTCTGTCTCTCATTTTCTTGTCCTTTGAACAATGAGTTCAAATCTCTTGATTCAGATAAATTACATTTTAGTCCCTTATTAAAGAACTTGCAGACTGTATCACTAAATGTTTTCTAAAGGTAAGTGCTACAAATTACAGAATTTCAAAGTTGTCATTGTTTCCAGGGAAAAATTCCAGAATAAATTATCACATAGAGCAATTAATACAGTAGAAGTTCTCTTTAATTGTCAACATGGGCCCATAAATAGCAATTCATGGGATATACCTAACTGCTTTCTCTGGCAGGGTTGTCAGAAGGAGGAAGAGGTACTAGATATATTGAATCCAAATTTCAGTGAGGCAGTTTACCCGGTGTAGTGTATGAGCATTCAACATGGATGGCAGTTAAGATGGATGACCCTCTTTCCCCAGTTAGCAACAGTCTTTGAATAAATGGAACCTGGAGGGAGGTTTAGGAGCTTCTCTAAGGCTCTGTCTTCGGCTGTGCCTTTGTTAATGAGTCAGATTCCTAAATTATCTCAAGAGATTTAGACAGTGAAGAGAATTGGAGATGAGTTTTCAGAGGGGATAGTGGAAAGGCTCCTTCTTTGATTTGGGCCATGCATTGCACAAGTGTAAGCTGTGAATATTAGAATACTGAGGAAACAATGGAAGGGGTGGCAATGTATGCATTTTCACTATTCTTCTGAGAACAAATTCCAAATGTAGGCCATTTGTTAATAATTCTGATAGTAAAATGCTTGACAATATATTAAGAACAAATATATTATGGGACAAGAAAGATACCTGAAGCATCGTGGCGTAGGTGACTACCAGCAATGAGGATTGCTGACTCTTCTATCCCTGGGATTTTCTGGACTTTATTGGGTCAACCTGTTCGAAGACTTAATTCGCATGATGATTTTGCCCAAACCACCAGTTCATTCAGTACAAGCTTTTAGAGAAAGGTTTTTAACTACATTTTTGTTTTTAGTACTGGGAACTTAAGACATTCACATGCCCTCAAATTAGAGCTTTCCCAACAATCAAAAAGCCCTCACAGAGAAGCAGCATGTTTTGACACCCACCACGTAATTCAGTGTCATTCAAATGATATGATGTAAGTAACTTACAATCACAGTTTAGACCAAGTATGTGTTGATAACAGCATTGGGGTTTATAGCGCCTAGCAGAACCAGCTCTCCAATGTTTCACATGAAGGAGAAAAAGTAACTTCATTATTTCTATTTTTGCCACTCCAAAATGTCCTTCCTTTATTTTGTTGCAGAATAAAATATAAGATGTGAAGGCCAGAAACTGAAATTACTGAGTAGTAATTTGGAACTTGCTTTTAAAACAATCATGTTAACTCCAGCAATAATTTCCATACAATCCTGTCATTATCTAAAAGGGACGCTCAGTCGCTGCAGACTACTCCTATTAATGAAGTCACCAATGATGTTGCTCTTTTTTGAAAACTCAGGTAGGATTTTCTCTGTGATTTGAAAGCATGAGGTAGTGAAGTAAGCACAGCTGTGAAACTGTCAATCCATATTTAGGTTCTTCATGGTATGTGGTGACTGTCCCACTTAACTCTCTCCACCACCTTAGAACTTTGATTTCTGAACAACCAGAGAAGAAAGAAATCAAGACTTGAAATGCACGTGCCCATAGGGTAACTATGTGGTACCCTTAAGCAAACATATAAAACAAATGTGGTTTGGCTCCATCTCCACCTAAATCTCATCTTGAATTGTACTTCCTGTAATCCCCATGTGTTGTAGGAGGGACCTGGTGGGAGGTAATTGAATCGTGGGGGTGGTTACCTCCATGTTGTTCTCGTGATACTGCATTCTCATGAGATCCGATGGTTTTATAAGGGGGCTTCCCCTCCACCTCTGCTCTGCACTTCATGCTACCATGACGTGAAGAAGGACATGTTTGCTTCCCCTTCCACCATGATTGTAGGTTTCCTGAGGCCTCCCAAGCCCTGCAGAACTGTGAGTCAATTAAACCTCTTTCTTTTATAAATTACCCTGTCTTGGGTATGTCTTTATTAGCAGCTTGAGAGCAGACTAATACACAAGTGTTGATCCTACTAAAGATCTTGTCCCCAAACTATGTGTCACGATATTCTTCTAAGGAACTCCACCTATAGTGCTAAAGTGAATTGGGGAAAGATAAGAGGAAGAGAAACCCCACAGACTTCAGTGGTCCCAGAGTCAGGTCAAAAGCCCCTGACTTATACTGGTGACTACAGGAATGGATAAAAGGTGGAAGGTGGGGAGACTGTGATGAAGGAGAGAAAAGAAGAACAACTAGCAGTCAAGGTGAAAATAAAATTTCAGGTTTAAATTCTAGGACCTTGGAGAAGAGCAGAGGTAAGATTAGACGAGTTGAATCTGAAGTGGAAATACTGAGATTATTAAGATATTCTTTCAGGGGATGATGTCAAGACAAACTTTTTAAAAGTTTTCCATTCTCAGTTGATACATTAAGAAAAAATTGACACATGATAGTCATCGTTCTTTTTTAGTGATGGAGAGAGCATGTATTCAGAAGCAAATACCATGTAAAGATTTCATATATCATTGTGGGACTTTAATAGAAATCCTTTTCAAACAGCTTTTCAGCTTTTTCCTTAGAGCTGACTTTTCTGTATAAATTATTATTGTACTTTCATTTGCCTCTTTTAAGACGCCTTCAAATGTACTCTATTTTTAATTTTCACAGAATTGGCAAAATTGAATGTTCTTAGATCTGTTGATTGTACAGCTTGAATTTTGTCATTTCACTCATTCCACTCAGCCAATGCATTAGACAGGTGACCAAAAATGCAGTTCTAAAGAGTAAAGAAATCTTTTATTTCTCAAATCCTCTGTGGCTGACATGGAGGATCAGAAGAAGACTTTTAAGCATAATGGTATAAATGACACTATTTCACTTTTTAAATTTTTACAAATGAAGGAAAATCATAATTAAATGAAAGATTATGTGAAATGAAAGATATTGATCTGTAATTTTTCTTTTTTTGAAATGGATTATTGTTCTGTCACCAGGCTGGAGTGTGGTGGCGCAATCTTTGCTCACTGCAACCTCCATTTCCCAGGTTCAAGTGATCAAGCGATTTTCCTGCTTCAGCCTCCCGAAAAGCTGGGACTACAGGTGCACACCACCACGTCCAGCTAATTTTTGTGTTCTTCATAGAGATGGGGTTTCACCATGTTGGCCAGGATGGTCTCGATCTCTTGACCTCATGATCCACCCACCTCAGCCTCCCAATGTGCTGGGATTACAGGCATGAGCCACCGCACCCAGCCTCTGTAATGATTTTACCTTAACATCACTTTCTGGTTTTGGTATTAGTGTTATGCTGACCTTTCAAAAGGAGTCAAGCAGTAATTGCACCCTTTCTATTTTCTGAAAACCTTTCTGTGAGATTAGTGTTATTTCTTCCTTGATTATTGAAACTACCTACCTTGGAATTTTATTTTGGAAAGGCTTTAGATAACAAATTCAACGTTTCCCTCTTATGTTCTTTAAAATATGTTATTTAAAATCAAAATCATAACATTACCTTGTGAGGTTGCAATGTATGTAGATGTAATAGATAATGTAAGTATAATATAAAGAGGTAAAAATTGAGTTTTAGATGTGTTCAGCTATTTGCCACTTTTGTTACTCTTAACAAAGCATATTTCTGTTTCCAGATTTCTCTCTAACATTATTTCTCTTCAACTTGAAAATGTTCTTTAGCATTTTTTTGTGAAGTAAATCTGTTAGTGAAGAACTCGGTTAGTTTTCCCTCATCTTAAAATAACTTTATTTTGCCTTCATATCTGAAAATTGTTTATAATGTCTATATAACTCTGGGTTGACAGTTACTTTCTTACAGTACTTTAATGGTGTTCACTGTTTTCTGGCCTTCATGATTGCAGATGAGAAATTTTAGTCATTTAAGTCATTGTTCCCCTGTTTGTAATATGTCTCTTTTTGCTAGTAGCATTTGAGATCATTTTATCTCTGGATTTTAGCAGATTGATTTTAATGTATCTAGGCAAGTGTTTCCTTTTTCTTTCTTTTTTTGAGGGGCGGGTAGTCTGTTTGTGGTTTGCTGATCTGTAAATTTATGTGTTTGAGACAATTTGGAAGTTTACTGCTATGATTTCTTCAAGATTTTTTCTTTCCTATCTCAGCGTTATACTGATTCCTACACAAAATTAAGCTAGCCTTTCTTCTTCTTTTTTCCCCCACTATAAGATTTCCCCTGTACTCTCCCAAAAAGATGAGGTGTTTTTTTTTAGGAGTTTTATCTACCAATGCTGATGTTCTCCTCTGGGACTAAAACTTCTCATTGAGTCAAAAGCAAACACGGTAAGCCAGGTTCCTTCTCTAAGTGTTGACTTTCCTTCACAATCTACCCCCTTTTGTTTGCCTTTGAGAGACCACAGATATTGGTATTTTCCTTTTATTTACTTGTATCTTTGTATTTCATTCACAAATTTTTATTGTAATTAGCAAAAGGATTGGATTTTGTGGACTAACACCATCAAAGTGCAACTAAATTCCCAAATTCTGTTTTAAAGGCATCGTTCTAGTTGCTCTGGTGAAATTAGACTATAAACAGGTGAGAGGGTGACCTCTTGGGATGCCATTGCACATCTCCAGGTGAAAGATGATGGTGATTTGACAAGGCTGGTAGCAGTGCAAGTAATAAGATGTATCCATTTTCTAGATGCCTCTTAAAATCCAGCAGAGTTTTCTGGTGAATCAGATACTGAGTAGGAAAGAAAGTGAGATATCCATGATAATGCTAAGATTTTGGCTTGAGCAATAGGAAGGAAGGTTTAGTCATTAATTGAAATTGAAAATACTACAAATAGAAAAAAATGGGTGAACTGTCAAAACTTTAGCTCTGACATGTAATGGGTGAAATGCTTATTAACTATTCAAGTGGAGAGATCAAATTAGCAGAAGATATATAAATGTAGACTTATAAGGAAGAGACTAGGCTACAGATTTTTAAAAATAGAGTTTCCACTTTACAGATGGTATTATTAATAGTTTACACTCCATAAAGTCCCCTAGGGAGATGGTTTTCAAACTTCAATATTCGAGAGAATTACTTGCAGTGCTTGTTACCGCTGATTGTTAGGCCCTAATCCCAGAGTTTCTGATTAATTAGGTCTTTGGAGGGATGTGAACATTTGCTTTTCTTGCACGTTTCCAGGTCTTGCTGATGCTGCTGGTCTGGGGACCACACTTTGAGAATTACTGCCCTCAGGTGTGAATGAAGATACAGAAGAGAAGGCTGCCAAGGATTGAGCTTCGGGAAATTCGTGTTAAGATGTCCTAGAAAAGATAAGGAACCAGCAAAGAGGGAAGAGAAGGAGCATCCTGTGAGGTATGTAAAACAGGAAAATGGTGTCCTGGAAAAGATTTTCAAGGAGGAAGGATTATCAGCTGTCATCTGCTGCTGATACGTCAAGTAATAAAATAAGAACTGAGAACTGACCATTGCTTACACCAGTAAGAAGATTCTTAGTGACCTTCACAGTATCAGTTTTGTTGGAGATTTGGGGGCAAAAGCTTGTTTGTAGTGGATTGAAGTCATATCTGTATAACATAGTCAAGTTCACAGACAGGTTCATTGGCCCTCATAACTCAATAATACCAGCCACTAAAATCCTCTTAACAATACTGTCCATCATAGATTTGTTTTTCTAAAGGAAGAGGACAAGCAGACCAACCAGTGTGATTTTCCTGTTTGCCTCAAAGTTAAAAATATTTAATTCAAATTAACATACTACTGACTTTTTGCTTATGGTATCAGTCTTTTAAAAGTTAGTTTAACCTGTGCCAGTTCCTCTGATCCTGTTTAATTCTAGCTATGTCAACAGAATGAGTTTTCTGGAGCTCCACCCAAAAGCCTGAATAGTGGAGGCTCTATCATAGTCCTACTTTCCTGGTGAAGTCCAAATTTGTCTTTTCCATTATTTCTTTTTATTAAGCAGCCATAACCTCAGTTTTGTCTTATGTGAATTAAAGACTGTGGACCTCCTCATTTCAAAACTCACACTCATCTTTAAACTTCCATGATTCTATAACTTTACATTAAGATAAAAATGGTAAAGCAGTCAAGCAACATTTCTTTCTCAAAGGTTCCCTAAATTTCCTCCAAGAGATTGAAGTCAGTATTTAGGAATGTCTTATTTATTCATTGTTGTAGATTCTTCCAAACAAAAGATACCATAATGTACTTTAAGTATTTGATTTATAAAAATCTGAGTTTAAGTAATTTTTAGGAAAATATCTAGAGTATAAAATAAGTCTTTGACAAAGTTTTTCCATATAAAATGTTCGTACATAATTGCAAATGTGATATAAACACCTCTGTTATTTAGAAAGGAGTTACCAATTGGATCTAAAATGTCAGTGTTGAAATCATGTTCTTAATCCTGCAACTAAATCAAACTGAGACTGGGAAGTTCAGTAAGTTAACGATTACCACGTCTGTTATTGGTATATGAGCAGTAAATAACAAGAATTTTTCCGCTACAAATCTCTTCTGTAAAGCATTATTTATTATTGTAGTTTCCACTAAGGGATAGTATTATCTGAAATGGAATATGATGCCTTTCCTATATTGACTAGAGCACTGAGAAAACATATGCAAGAAGCAGTGTTTTCTATCATTTAAAAAGGTTTTGGTTGTTGAAAAAAAAAGAATTCTAAATTTTTAAGCAAGAAAATGTTTTAGGAATCAACTACAGCTAAGCAGCATTTTAGAAGGAGGAAGAAGATGAGGCCTAAGAAATGCAGAGTGGCCCTCACTCATGGCAGAGCTAAACTGAGAATCACTGCATTGTCTCATAGAACAAAATAGTCACAGAAGTGGAAGATATCTTGTTATTTATTATTAATATCCAATTACTACCTGATGCATCAATCACTCCACAGTCTTCCCAGTAAGGTACTTACAAATGTCTATTTATATACATAATGCAAATAAACCAAACATTCAGCAATGTTTTCCTAAAACAGGCAACTCCATTGGCAAGCTATGAATATCAACAGATGGGCTTCATATGTACAAACTTGGTGCTGGGACTCTTAAAAGTCTATAAAGATGTTCACTGTCCTATGTCTTTTTTATGTAACTATCACAGAATTCCCATCACAAATTTAAGCCAACCTGTCAGTTCTCCCAAGGGATAGCATTTCCTACCCTTTTTTAATTGGACTGAAAAGTTTTAGTATCTGTTGATGAAATTCAGTTACAATGCTATTCCTCCCTTGCTTGACCATAAGACTGACTCTCTATATAAACTAGACTCTTGAGACAAAAGCCAACCTCTTTATTGCTGATTCATTTAAATTTTCAAAGGTAATGTATATTAGAGTAGTAACTCAGCTTTTAACCATCTCCTATGACCATGCTATTATGTCCTTTCAGGAGCTCCTGATATTTACTGCCAGAAATTACGGTCAGTGCCAAGGGAGGGAAATAATGGCCAATGACAATTTTATTCACCCATTCTGCATTCATTAAGTACCTACTATGTTTTAGGCTGTGTGTTAGTTCTCATGCTTCTAATAAAGACATACCTGAGGCTGGGTAATTTATAAAGAAAAAGAGGTTTAATGGACTCACAGTTCCACATGGCTTGGGAGACCTCACAATCATGGTGGAAGGCAAAGGAGGAGGAAGGCATGTCTTACCTGGTGGCAGGCAAGAGGATGTGTGCAGGGGAACTCCCCTTTATAAAGCCATCATATTTTTGTAAGAATTATTCACAATCACAAGAACAGCATTGTGGAAAGACCCGTCCCAATGATTTAATAACCTCCCACCAGGTCCCTCCCACATGAGGGAATTATGGGAGCTACAATTCAAGATGAGATTGGGGTAGGGAAGAACCAAACTATATCAGGCTGCAACAAGGTGCTGAGACACTCAGGCTAAGACTCTATTAAAGACACTGCTCTTATTCTTAAGGAAATTAAGGTTCATAATAGGAAAACAGAACATACATACAAATAAGTGCCTTGAAGTATTATATATAATGTGAAAGATACGAACATTGAGATTACAAAGCAGAGATAAACTCCTCTCCATTTTTTGCCCAGTTATTTTGTTGTTAAGGCCTTGACTGTTTTACCTTAAGTTCATTCTCTTAACTGTATAGTAATTCTGGTGAAATGATTGATAGTGACCAGTTATGGAATCAACATTTTTTTTTTTTTTAACTCCTCAAACAAGAAGCAATACACCTAAAGAAATTTGCCTAGGGAAATTCATGCACAAACTTGAACACATTAAAATAAAAATGTGCTGATGTGAGCCAGTTTTTAGCTGCTACTAAGGTGCTATCAGTGTGTTATTTTCCACGTTACTTTGTATTTCTAGGTTGAGGTATGTTGTGTCTGAACTGAGCTCAGAGTTTCCAGTGCATAAACATGATGCATGACTCTGAGTAGTTTAAATATACAGTTCATGATTCTTTCTAAAATTTTAGGGCTTACTTAAGAATGTAATTCTAGGAGATGGCATATTTGGCTGCCGTGGGAATTCTGATATTTATGATACTACTCTGGGTCATTTGGTTTATTTAAGTACGAATGGGATTTGGCTGGCCACACCTCCACTATAATCATCCTTCGTCTTCCAGACAGCGAATAAATAACAAGTAAAGACTAATTAGCACCCTCTATGCCTTCAATAGTTTTAATTGCCTTTTCACTGTGTTCTTTGTGGAACACATAGAAAAATAAGATTCCTCTGGTTTAGTGATATCGCACATTATTAATATATTGCAACTGTTTAGAGAAAACACTACTCACCTATATAGGCGAGCTGTGTTTTGCTGCACTCAAGAGTAAATGGTTCAGGCTTGGATTTTTATCTGAGCTATTTTCTCCTGCTTTTAAGGTAACATGCTACCACATTTTCTAGAAATAAATGAAGATAACCCAAATAAGAAGAAGCGAATGCTATTTATTTCAAGCCTGCTGTCGCATAGGAGTCAGCCACCATCACCTGCATAGCACAGAGATTCAAAGGCAGGAAGAGGAATGGGGAGGCTTTATTGTAAGGGGAAAAAAAGAAACCTTTAGATATCCTTTGACTGAAATGTGTTGATATGGAGAAGCTGGAGATGACAACGAGGAGGGGGCATCTTATGTGTTTGGTGTGAGGAGCATATCCAGTCTTATCTGATTGGGCCTGGGTTAGGAACAGGGATAAAAATAGGGAAGCTCTCAATCCTCGACTAAATTCTGACCATTCTGGGTTGACTGCTGCAGAGGTTGCAGGTCAGAGTTCTGTTATAATATATGGTCTGCTCATTGTCTAGCTGTATATTCAATCTCTCCCCTTGAATTCCCTGCCACATTTCTGACATTAGCATCCTATTTCTAGTCTCTTGACTCTGAAGCTTTTCTTACCGATATGGAGGCAATTTAGAGACTATAAGTACATCCCTCTCCACGATCCGACACAACTGATGGGGTACCCTGGATTTCAGCATAAGTATTTGTAACAAGGAGCATGTGATCTATTATGTAGCACTAACATTCTTTGATTCTAACTCATGTAAGACTGAAAACAAACCAGTTATGGGGCAATAATGGCTTAAGACATTACAAAATATTTCTCAAATTATGTTCTACCAAACACTAGTGTCATACGTGATATTTGTGGATATTCTTTTAAAAAGTGGAGTGTTTTCTGTGTAAGTAATCTTTAATGGGATTCAATGGGTAGTGTTCAGTTTAAATTGGGTTTTGCTGTGTGATGGACAGATTTAAAATTTCTCATTGATTATTATACAAATAAAACCTTACAGTTAGCTTAATAGAAGTAAAAATAGCTTCAGAAAACTCTAAGATGATAGGCTTTCACTTCTAGATTTTAGGCTTGAAATTGTTGCTATGGACTCACGATTTTAAGAATAATATTTACCCTCAGATTTTGCTAATGTGTACATTTGATCTTTGGACAATAGATCTTTTAAAAACCAGATTATCTTTGTAAATTTTATTGGTAAACTTAATCATTTACCCCAGAAAAAGCCATACCCTGAGTCTCACTGATAACTGATTTGGATAATTTAGATGATGAGATTTAGAACTTCAAGTTGATGATATTTAGATGAGAGTTGAGGATGGGGTAAATATACGCAGTACACAAATTTTGGGGGACCAGAGGGTGAACTGTTATGGATTCAATTGTGTATGTCTCAAAATATATACTGAAGTCCTAACACCTCAGAAAACTAATACAGAATTTGATGTCTTTTTTTTTTTTTTGACACATAGTTTCACACTTGTTGCCTAGGCTGGAGTGCAGTGGCGCGATCTTGGTTCACTGCAACCTCCACTTCCTGGGTTCAAGCGATTCTCCTGCCTCAGCCACCGAAGTAGCTGGGATTACAGGCATGCACCACCACACCAGGATAATTTTTGTATTTTTAGTAGAGACGGGGTTTCTCCATGTTGGTCAGGCTGGTCTCGAACTCCCAACCTCATGTAATCCGCACACCTTGACCTCCCAAAGTGCTAGGATTATAGGTGTGAGCCACCACACCCAGCCAATTATTTTTTAAATCTACAGTTTATAGATTGTAGATTGGAATGTTGATGTAAAACTAGGTTTATAAACCTATGCATTTAACCTAGTTTTATATCAACATCCATAGGTGACCATAAACTCTTAGACATTTTATCTACTGTCTTAGTTTCTGTTACCACTGAACAGAATACTATTTAAGAGATGTCAGCTTGGTCTTCTTTATTTTCTACAAGCCACTATTGCAACTTCTCTAGTAGCTGAAAGTGTGCTACCAATTGTTTATTTTAGAAAGTAGTAAACAAATGGGAATTTTGTTTTGTTCATATCTTTACCAGATAAACTGAATTACAAAGGCATGCATCTATTGCTTTTGGATCAAGAAAGAATAAGGTGTTAGCAAACAAGAAATGATATTTTCCTTAGAAAAATACAGTAAAACACATTGTAAATAATATCTAATATTGGACTTTTCTGTGATACCACAGACAGCTGAAACAATCATTTGCCACATATTTATATCTTGGTGGAATCCATGCTGTAAGCTGGCTAGCTACCAAACTCTCTAAGGCTGAAAACAGTCTGTTTTTCTTTCTTTGTGTATTAAATCTTATTGTGCCATTTGTTTTGTCACTGAAGGAGGAAGGCAAGCCAAGCAAACAAATGTTGGAGTGAAAGAAAATACATGAATCCATTAAATATTTAAATGGCACTTTCCTCTGTTGACAAAAAACATGAACTGGAAAAAGTATCCAATTCTCGCAGAGTTCCTGCCAATCTCCCCACTCATGAAGCTGTTTTATCTATTTTCGCCAAATTTTCACTTATGTATTCTTCTCATACTTACCATTTCTCTTTTTCTTTTTTCATATTTTATTATTATTCTTTGTTGTTCTATGGTAATGTGCACTACAATTCCATTGTGTATGTACTGCAACTTATTCAACCAGATCCTCAGTAAATTGCATTTGAGTTGTTTCTAATCATTTGCTATTAGAAAAAAATGTTGCAAAGAATCAACTTCACTCATGTCAATATACCTTTTTGAGCATATATGTTTGATAAACTTTTGAAGTGAAAGTGCCAGACTGCGATTATGTATACTTTCAGTTTTGAAACACACTGTCAAATTGCCTTGCAAAGGGGCTAAGTGAGAGGGGCTGTTTTTTTACCCTTCCTTACTTAAACATGTATTATCAAACTTTTCAATCTTTGCCAATCTGATAAGGCTTAATTTATCTCAGAGTAGTTTCGTTGCATTACTCTTATTAGGTACAGTTCAATATAAATCAGTCCTTTGTAATATGAGTTGCAAAGATCTTTCTCAGTTTTCCGTTTCCTCTATTTTTGACTATAATAGAGTTTGCTATGCAAAATTTTAAGTTTTTATTAGTTTATCAATCTTTTCTTTTATACTCCTGAGTTTTGTGTCATATTTAAAATATCTTTAATCCTGAGATTATGAAACATTTTCCAATGAGTTTTTCTAATATTCCCTAGTTCTGTTTTCTTAAAACTATTTAATATTTAATTAATTTAGAAGTTGTTTCAGATACAATTCTTTCTTTCCCTTTGGGTAGATACCCAGTAGTGGGGTTGCTGGGTCTAATGGTAGTTTTCTTTTCAGTTCTTTGAGAAATCTCAATATTGTTTTCCAGATATTATATTAATTTATTAATTTATATTCCCACCAGCAGTGTGTAAGTATTCCTTTTTCTCTGCACCCTCAACCAATATCTATTTTTTTCTGACTTTTTCATAATTGCCATTCTGGCTGTTGTGAGACGGTGTCTCATTGTGGTTTTAATTTGCATTTCTCTGATGATTAGTGATATGGAGCATTTTTTAATGTTTGTTGGATGCTGGTATGTCTTCTTTTAAAAAATGTCTGTTCATGTCCTCTGCCCACTTTGTAATGAGGTTGTTAGGGTTTTTTTCCCCTTGTTTGAGTTCTTTGTAGATTCTGGATATTAGTCCTTTGTTAAATGCATAGTTTGTAAATATTTTTCCCCATTCCGTAGGTTGTCTGCTTACTCTCTTGATCATTTCTTTGCTCCACATCATCTCTTTAAGTCCCATTTTTCTATGTTTGTTTTTGCTGCATTAACTTTTGAGGCCTTAGTCATAAATCCTTTGCATCAGCCAATGTCCAGAAGAGGATTTCCTAGGTTTTCTTCTGGGAATTTTTATAGTTTCAGATCTTACATTTGCATCTTTAATCCAAAAAGACACCTGCACTTGTATATTTATCGCAGCACTATTCACAGTAGCGAAGTCATGTAATCAATCTAGGTGTCTATCGACGGATGACTGCATTAAAAAATATGATGTGTATATACCATGGAATACTATGCAGACACAGAAAAGAATGAAATTATGTCTTATGTAGCAACACAGATGGAGCTGGAGGCCCTTATCCTAAGTAAAATAACTTAAAAACAAAATTAAATACCGAATACTCTTTATAAATGAGAGCTAAACAATGGGTACACAAGACACACAGAGGGAAATAATACACAAGGGGGACTCCAAAGGGAAGAAAGTGGAAGGAGGATCAGTGTTGAAAAATTATTGAGTATAATATTCACTATTCAGGTGATGGGTACACTAGAAGCTTAAACCTCATCATTAGGCAATGTAGCCATATAACGAACCTATGCATGTACCACCTCAATTTGTAAAAATTAAAACAATTAAAAATTTAAAAAGAAGCCAAGTGTGCACCTTGCCACGCTGTCACTGCCACCACTGCTGGCATGTGCAAGCAAGGGTGGATTCCACTGCGATCGCACTATGAAACGCTTTGCTGTCATCACGTACCAGAGTGTAGAAACCAGCAGTCCAGGATTACCTCAGCCCCAACCCAGCACATTGTATTCCTGACCACGAGGAGCTAGAGAACAAAGTTGGAGTCCAAAACAAGTCCCCCAGAATTAGGGCATGCAGTCCAGAAGCTGGGAGCTGAGGGTTGATCCCCTAAAATCTTCCAGAAGTGAAGCCAGTCAACTAAACCCACCCTTATACTACAATCAAACCCTCAAGGTCAACAAATAGAATAAAAGGAAACAAATCATCCAAAGGTTGGGAACTTCAAGGATTGAAGTAACATAAGCCCACAAAGATGAGAAAGAACCACTGCAAGAACTCTAACAACTCAAAAAGCCAGAGTACCTTCTTTCCTCCAAACAACCATACTAGATTTCCAAAAGGGTTCTGAACTGGCCTGAGATGGCTGAAATGATAGAAATAGAATTCAGAATATGGATAGAAAAAAAGATAATTGAGATGCAGGAGTACATGAAACCCAATCTAGAAAGCAAAGAACTAGAACAAAATGATATGGGAACAGATGGACAAAATAGCCAGTATAGAAAAGAACTTAATAACCTGATAGAGCTGAAAAACACACTACACGAATTTCATAATATAATCACAAGTGTTAACATCAGAATAGACCAAGCTCAGGAAAGAATTTCAGCTTTCTGAAATAGTCAGACACGAGAATAGAGAAAAAAGAAAGAAAGGGGACAAACAAAATCTACAAGAAATGTGGAATTATGTAAAGAGATCAAATCTATGATTCATTGGTGTCTCTGAACAAGATGGAGAAAGTGTGAGCAACTTGGAAAATATATTTCAGGGTATCATCCATGAGAACTTCCCCAACCTAGATAGACAAGCCAACATTCACATTCAGGAAATGGAGAGAACCCCAGTAAGATACTTCAAAGAAGAGTATGCCCAAGACATATAGTCACCAGATTCTCTAAGGTCAAAATGAGAAAACAGTATGTTGAAGGCAGCAAGAGAGAAAGGTCAAGTCACCTTGACCACAAACGGAAGCCCATCAGACTAACAGCAGACTGCTCAGCAGAAAACCCACAAGGCAGAAGAGGTTGAGGGTCAACACTGAACATTCTTAAATAAAAGAAGTTCCAACCAAGAATTCTTATCTGGCCAAATTAAGTTTTATAAGCAAAGGAGGAACAAGATCCTTTCTAGGCAAGCAAATACTGAGGGAATTCATTCCCACAAGACCTGCCTTACCCACCTGAAGGAAACACTGAATATGGAAAGAAAAAGTGTTACCAAAAACAACAGAAACACACTGAAGTACACAGACCTGTGACACTACACATCACTCACACAAACAAGTCTGCGTATAAACAGCTAACATCATGATGACAGGATCAAATCCACATATATCAATACTAACTTTGAATGTAAATGGGCTAAATGCCCCAATCAAAAGACATGGACTGGCAAACTGGATAAAAAACTATGACCCATTGGCATGCTGTCTTCAAGAGACCCATCTCACATGCAATGACACCCATAGGCTCAAAATAAAGAGCTGGAGGAAAATCTACCAAGCAAATGGAAAACAGAAAAAAGAAAAGGTTGCAATCCTAATTTCAGATAAAACAGACTTTAAAGCAACAAAGATCAAAGAAGACAAAGAAGGGCCTTACATAAGGGTAAAGGGTCCAATTCAACAAGAAGACCTAGCTATTCTAAATATATATGCACCTAACACAGGAGCACCCAGATTCCTAAAGCAAGCTCTTAGGGACATTTAAAGAGACATTTACCCCCACACAATAATACTGGGAGACTTCAACACCCTCACAACAGTATTAGATAGATCATCAAACTGAAAATTCACAAAGATATCCCAGATCTGAACTCATCACTGGATTAAATGGACCTGACAGATATTTACAAAACTCTCCATTCAAAAACAGTCGACTATACATTCTTCTCATCACCACAAGGCACTTACTCTAAAATTGATCACACAATTGGAAGTAAAAAAGTGGGCAATGGACATGAACAGACACTTGTCCAAAGAAGATATACATGTGATCAACAAGCATATAAAAACTCAACATCACTGATCATTAGAGAAATGCAAATCAAAACTACAATGAGATACCATCTCACACCAGTCAGAATGGCTCTTAGTAAAAAGTAAAAACAAAAAATAACAGGTGCTAGCAAGTTTGTGGAGAAAAAGGAATGCTTATACACTGTTGATGGGAGTGTAAATTAGTTCGACCATTGTGGAAAACAATGTGGCAATTCCTCAAAGACCTAAAGGCAGAGATACCATTTGACCTAGCAATTTCAGTGCTTTTCTGTTAATTTGTCTATCATACTATTTATGAGTATCACACTGAATTAATGTTTATGGTTTTATATTTTTCTTATAGTACTCTTCCCAACTCTCCTCATTACTTTCTTTTTCAGGTTGTCTAATTCCAAGTAAAAGTTGAAATCTTTATATTAAAACTTCTTATCAGAGCACATTATATAGCTTTTCATTTTGTCAATTGTTCACTTTTATTTATTAATAGAATTTTTGCTTTCTTCTTACTGACCTTGCACTGTCATATTAAATTTATTCCTAGGTTTTACAAACAAAAATAATGATCAGTTTCTTTTGAGTTAGTATGTCATCAATTTCTTTCTCTTGTCTCGTTGTGCTGAATAGTACTGCCAGAATAAATCTATAGTGACCATAGTAAACACCTTTGTTTTGTTTTTGCTTCGGTGGGAAGGTGTCTTTCATTCCTCAGTTAAGAATAATGTTGTTTTTTAGATTGAAACAGGTATGTTTCAACATTATCTATTGCAAGGTAAGTGCCCATTTATTCTTTTTAAAGGAGTTTTAATCAAGAATAACAACACATTATATGCCTTTTTAGCAGCTGAGTAATCATTGAATTTTCTTTTTTCTATGGATATGACATATTTCATATATTTCCTATCATTGAAACAACTTTTCATTCCCAGTCTTATTGAGTTAATTCATTCAATATTCTGTTGGCCTGTTTTTCTGGTAATTTATTTATACAGCCTGCTTTAATGGTTAAGGTAGTTTCCTTTTCTTTGTGTGCTACCATTACATAGTACAGTTTACCCCTGAACAACAAGGGTTTTTACAGTAAGGTTTATTTATAAGCAGATTTTTATACAGTATTCATGGGATGCTAAACTTGCATATACAGAGAACTGACTTTTCATCCACACAGGTTCCCCAGGACTGGTTGTGGGACTTAAGTATGTGCAGGTTTAGGTATAGGCAAGGGTCGTGTAACTAATCACCCAAGTACAGGGAAGCATGACTGTAATCAGGACTTTATGTGTCATTTACAACATTGTTACTTTCCTTTCATAAACAATTTTTTGGGGGATAATTTTCATTTTTCATGCTACTCTTTTGTAACTTTTTTCTTTTGTGGTAACCCATCTTTTTAGACTTATCCTTTTTGAAATCACTTTTATAAATGATATTTTAAAAGAAAATTATCCTTTACTTTCAGGTTTTCAAACTTATTTGCATAGAATTGAAAACGTCATTTTCTATGATTCTTAGAATATCTTCTATGTCTCCATTATTTTTCCTGTAGCATTTATTATTTTAGAGTGTATGCTTTTTCTCCTTTGATTAATTTATATGAGGATTCAACTGTTATACTGATTTTTTTTTTAAGTGGAAGAACTGGAATATATCATTAGTTCACACTTTTTCTCTTTCCTATTTCGTTGATTTCTGCCTTTATGTTTATTTGCTAGTTTGGTTTTTTAATCCTGTTACTAATTTATTGAGTGGGTTTTCTAGTTATTTTAATTTCTTCAAGGATTATAAGTTTTTCTGAGCATTGTTTTATACCTTCCCCTTGTACCTTGTCGATAATTTCAAGTTTTATTTTATTGTAACCAGACAATGTTGTTTTAAATAGTTATAATTTATGGAAGTATTTTTGTACCTAATATGGTAAAATATTTTCGGAATGCTCTGTGCACCGAGGAGAGAAGATATAATCTCTACTTTGAGTGTGTGTGGGATATATATGTGTGCATTGTGGGGTTTGGAGAAGAGTGTCAATGTGTTCTACTTTATTAATTATATGTTTAGGTTTTATAAATCACTTATTTTTTGTTTACTTAATCTCTCATGGACTGAAAGAAATAAATCATAATTTTCTGATATTGATGTATTTTTGCATATTTCTTCTTACATTCAAAGATTTTGCTTTTTGATGGTTGACAGTGTATTTATTTAGTGCATATAAGTTCCAAACTGTTATATAGTCATTGCAAATTCCACTCTTTAGCTATATAAAGTAACTTTATTTCAGTTTTTTTCTGACTTGAACTTAACTTAGTCCTATATTATGATCAAAAGCCTTGTTTTCTTTTTGTTTGCATTTGCTTGATTTATTCTCATACTGTTGCTTAATTTCATTATAAAATTTTTGTTTGGTTTTGTTTTCAAAATGGTATAGTCACAAAGTTTAAAAGTAATACAGCTGGGCACGGTGGCTCACGCCTGTAATCCCAGCACTTTGGGAGGCTAAAGCAGGTGGATTGCTTGAGGTCAGTGTATGCTGTAGTGGATAAATCTGAGGCTGAAAGTAATTATTTTAAATCAAATGATAATTTGATTTTTTTCTCAGATTTGAAAAGGGATTATGTCTTTTTTTAAAAAAAAATCAAGTAACTTATTCAGATAACTGAAATCATTCATTTTTTTCTCATGGCATGTGCACTTTTCCAAACTGTAAATTGAAGGATTTATTTATTTCTGAAGAGCTTTATTGTATTCTACATTTAAATGTATTGCATTATATGTTATTTTTTTATTGTCATTGTTTCTTTTTGTCAGACTGATTATATGTACATTGGATCTCATCTGCCTTTTTTCTGTATCTATCATTTTCTTTTATTCTTTTAAATTCTTTATCAAATTCCATTTCACTTTCCTGATTTTCATCTTTCCCCCATGTTCCTTCCTGTTTAGCAGTATCAATTATCATTTGTGTTGCTTCTAATTTCTCCCTAAGTTCTGTGATTTTTTTCCCCTTCCATTTTCTGAGATCTGCCGGCCCAGCTCACATTTAATCTTTTTCCGTTGTCTTGTTACCACTCACCTGACTTTCTCTGTCTTTGTTTAGTGTTCTAAATTCAGAGTCAAATTGACTAAATTTTTTTTAAATCATGGAAGGCATTTTATAATAACTTTTGTCTGGTCTGTAACAACCATTTTCTGGTGAGTATTCTTTGCCTGCCTTTTATTTTTGCTTTTCCAAACCCCTTCTCTTCCTGTAGTATCTTGGTTTAGATCTCATTTTGGCTTCTTTTAAAATTATTCATCAGTTTTAAAATCAGCTTTTCTCTAAACAAATCTTCACCAGGAGTTTGCATGAAAGAAGAGTCTAAGGTTGTATTCCAGACTGGCAGGAACTGTAATCATGACCTACTATTTATTCTCTTATGCTTTACTTCTTCGCTAGTAGATGAAGATAACCAATTCTATACTTGTTCATAATGTAAACTCTCTCTCCGCCTCTTGTTTCATCAATAGACCACCTCCTGCGAATATCACTTGCTTAAAAGAGCCTTTGTCTGTGTCCTGAAACTATCTTGCTAGATTGTGCACAGATTTTATTACTATAAACAAGAAATTTTGGTTTAGCACCTCTAGATGTCTCATTTACCTTTGAGACTTATACTTCGCATTTATAGGGATAATCACCCAATGTGAACTTTCTCTGATTCAATTTGCACCCCATTTAGAATACCAATGCTTGGAAACCATTCCAAATCTTTTGACATTCAGAGTTTTAGATGGTTTCTATTTTAATAAAGTCATAACTATAATGCAAGGATAGCTCAGGTTCCAGATTCAGCGATATATAATAACTGTGAACCACCTTTGACCATCACTCCTCTTTTCAGAGTTTTGAGTGATAAAACCTCTACCTTCAAATCCAAATGTTGGCCTAGTTTCAGCTCCAGGAAGTTGACCTGTCTTTCAATGGAAACCTTTACTTTAAAAAACTTACTAACCCTTTGTCAGATGAGTAGATTGCAAAAATTTTCTCCCATTCTGTAGGTTGCCTGTTCACTCTGATGGTAGTTTCTTTTGCTGTGCAGAAGCTCTTTAGTTTAATTAGATCCCATTTGTCAATTTTAGCTTTTGCTGCCGTTGCTTTTGGTGTTTTAGACATGAAGTCTTTGCCCATGCCTATGTCCTGAATGGTGCTACCTAGGTTTTCCTCTAGGATTTTTATGGTATTAGGTCTAACATTTAAGTCTCTAATCCATCTTGAATTAATTTTCGTATAAGGAGTAAGGAAAGGATCCAGTTTCAGCTTTCTACTTATGGCTAGCCAATTTTCCCAGCACCATTTATTAAATAGGGAATCCTTTCCCCATTTCTTGTTTTTCTCAGGTTTGTCAAAGATCAGATGGCTGTAGATGTGTGGTATTATTTCTGAGGACTCTGTTCTGTTCCATTGGTCTATATCTCTGTTTTGGTACCAGTACCATGCTGTTTTGGTTACTGTAGCCTTGTAGTATAGTTTGAAGTCAGGTAGCGTGATGCCTCCAGCTTTGTTCTTTTGACTTAGGATTGTCTTGGAGATGCGGGCTCTTTTTTGGTTCCATATGAACTTTAAAGCAGTTTTTTCCAATTCTGTGAAGAAACTCATTGGTAGCTTGATGGGGATGGCATTGAATCTATAAATTACCTTGGGCAGTATGGCCATTTTCACGATATTGATTCTTCCTATCCATGAGCATGGTATGTTCTTCCATTTGTTTGTGTCCTCTTTTATTTCACTGAGCAGTGGTTTGTAGTTCTCCTTGAAGAGGTCCTTTACATCCCTTGTAAGTTGGATTCCTAGGTATTTTATTCTCTTTGAAGCAATTGTGAATGGAAGTTCATTCATGATTTGGCTCTCTGTTTGTCTGTTATTGGTGTATAAGAATGCATCTGACAAAGGGTTAATATCCAGAACCTACAAAGAACTCAAACAAATTTACAAGAAAAAAACAAACAACCCCATCAAAAAGTGGGCAAAGTATATGAACAGACATTTCTCAAAAGAAGACATTCATACAGCCAACAGACATATGAAAAAATGCTCATCATCACTGGCCATCAGAGAAATGCAAATCAAAACCACAATGAGATACCATCTCACACCAGTTAGAATGGCGATCATTAAAAAGTCAGGAAACAACAGGTGCTGGAGAGGATGTGGAGAAATAGGAACACTTGTACACTGTTGGTGGGATTGTAAACTAGTTCAACCATTATGGAAAACAGTATGGCGATTCCTCAAGGATCTAGAACTAGATGTACCATATGACCCAGCCATCCCATTACTGGGGATATACCCAAAGGATTATAAATTATGCTGCTATAAAGACACATGCACACGTATGTTTATTGCAGCACTATTCACAATAGCAAAGACTTGGAATCAACCCAAATGTCCATCAGTGACAGATTGGATTAAGAAAATGTGGCACATATACACCATGGAATACTATGCAGCCATAAAAAAGGATGAGTTTGCGTCCTTTATAGGGACATGGATGCAGCTGGAAACCATCATTCTTAGCAAACTATCACAAGAACAGAAAACCAAACACCGCATGTTCTCACTCATAGGTGGGAACTGAACAATGAGATCACTTGGACTCAGGAAGGGGAACATCACACACCGGGGCCTATCATGGGGAGGGGGGAGGGGGGAGGGATTGCATTGGGAGTTATACCTGATGTAAATGACGAGTTGATGGGTGCAGTAGACCAACATGGCACAAGTATACATATGTAACAAACCTGCACGTTATGCACATGTACCCTACAACTTAAAGTATAATAATAATAAATAAATTTAAAAATAAAAATAAAAAAATAAAAAAATAAAATTTAAAAAAAAAAAAAAAAAAACTTACTAGCAGAAGCAAAGAAGGAAAAGTCTTAGACAGATGTAGCAAGAAAGAAACTCCAAGTCTAGGAATAAAGAGCCTAGAAAGTCCATAGATGAAATTACTTTAAAATGTCAATTTAGCAAAAGAATAAGATGCTATTAGGGCATAGAGGAGAAAAAAGATTGGTAGGTTTCCAATTTCTGAAGTTTCTTAATTCCTAGTTAAAAATCAATAGTTGTATCATCTGGTATGAAAAAATAGGTCTTGCTCAGAAAGACTCAGAATAAATACAAAAATAATTTTAACCTGTTTTTCTAGAGAAAGTTCCACTGTGCTCATAATTTTTATGGTTTGAAAGAAACAATAATGGCTCTTTCTAAATTTATCATTTATCCACTTGGATGCCAACGCCAAAGTGAGAATTTAAAATGTACGTAGTCCCTAAGCCTAAGTTAATGATATAAACAAGAAGTAAAGTCAGTGATTTAATGGCAAATGCAGTTCTCATATAGGAATTAAGGTTGAAGTAAAAAATTCTTTTTGGTCCACTGTTGTATTGAAAGTGGTTGCTAGAGGACATTTATTTTGTGTGTTTCAAAATCTGTTATTAATGGCACTAGGAGTCCCTTTACTCCAATTAAAACCTGTGTTTATATTTTCCATTGGCTGAAGTTGTTCCCTAGTTTGGCATTAATTATCACAGCCATGTAGCCAGTATCTAAATTTATTGTTCATATATTCTTTAGTTGCTGTAAATCTTAAAATTGCATACAGAAATATGTTTTATATATATATATATATACACACACACACACACATCAGTTTGCTTCAGTTTCTGTATATCCAGATATATAGTTCTAACTATATTCTATAGGTTGAGTAGACTAGGAATTGGATTATATATTTTAACACAATTCATTGTGGTAATTAATACATTTCATGGAAATATGAAGTAAATAAATTTACTACCTAAGGTCAAGTCCTCCCTCCTTTCTATTTATATGCACATTTTATTCGTGTACATTTTATTCTAATATAATTAGCCAAACTGAACTACATTTTATTACTTTCTTAGAAATCTGTTATACTAATCATAATGTGAATAATTAATCTTCACTCTGTTATGAGACAATTTTTTTTTTTAGATGGAGTCTCACCTTGTCTCCCAGGCTAGCATGCAGTGGCATGATCTCGGCTCACTGCAACTCTCGCCTCCCAGGTTCAAGCGATTCTCCTATCCCAGCATCCTGAGTAGCTAGGATTACAGGCGTGTGCCCCCACACCCAGCTAATGTTTATATTTTTAGCAGAGATGGGGTTTTGCCATGTTGGCAAGACTGGTCTTGAACTCCTGACCTCAGGTGATCTGCCTGCCTTGGCCTCCCAAAGTGCTGGGATTACAGGTGTGAGCCACCATGCCGGGCCTAAAAATGTTATTTGTTTAATGTGTAACTACAAATGTGTTTCTTTCACTCTATTTAGAATGAATTCAGTTTAAACACAAGCCATACATAACAAATCTAAGTGCTTTCTATCTATGACTTATTTTAAGGTTCTAAATATTTCTGTGATATGTTCTTTAAAAATTTTAGAAGAATCCATGGTTGAATTAAATGTAACCTATATAATGGCACTTTTAGTGACTTGCTAACTGGAATTTAGTTCCCAAGAATGTTACCCACATTTCTAATTCCTATTAGAATTATTGTACTGTTCTATTAGAATATTACAATATTAGAATATTAGATATTAGATAGAATAGTACAATATTAGAATAGTACAATAGTCAACATATGTTTTTTGAGCACTTATTGAATACAAAACATTCTTCTTGGCATTAGGGATACATCAATGAACAAAACAGATAGAATCCCTCCTCGTAAGAAGCTACATCCTAAGGGAATGAGTATGAATCCTTCTGACTTGGGTTAGAAGTGAACCCCGACTGATTATGGGCAGTGTGAACCTGGGCTGACTGGTCACTTAGCACTTCTGACCCTCAGCCTCATCATCTATAAATCAATCCTAATACTTACCTCATATGCTCACGTTGTAAAGGTATGTGAAGATTAAACATGATATTGTACACAGAGCTCTTAGCACAGTACCTGGAACATAATAAGGGCTTGACATGTTCTTCATGTCTGTATTGATTTATTTTATCCTGACAGTTAACAAAGGTTTCTGGATTGGAAGCAGACTGATTACTTACTGGTGATCTTATCATCAGTTTCCCATCCCCAGTCCTCCATAGAGCAAAATGATGAGGGCAGATATTTCCTGTGCATGCAAAGCAGGATTTGTACACAGGAGATAAAGAAGCCTTGCAATTATGAACCTCAGAGCTTATGCAGGAGCTAAACAACTACCCCTCCTGCTTCCTAAGAAAAACACAAAAATTTTTGGTCTGTGATGTAAACAAGTCTTCTCTGAGACAAATGCAAGAAGGTCTTTAGGTGTTTACAATTCTTTGAAACATGAACACGTGGCTCCAAAAGAGAAAAACCTGTACATCGACCCTGGATATTTCACTGGTTGTAGCTTTCAGGGCTTTCACCATTCACTTATCCTTTCAGCCAGGTTGCCAATAATTTTTGCTCAGAAAGTCATAACCATGCAGAAACATAAAAACATTCACATTGTTTTTTGACACTACTCAATAACCATGAATGATTACTGTTGTTATTGTTATTTGTAGCAACCACAGCCTGAGAACATGAGTATATTTCATGCCCCACTCTCCTAAGGAAAGGAAGAGGAGTGAGGGCTTTGGGGAAATAACACATTCATTGCAAAATAATGGCATTTACTCTTAGGATCTCTTCCTTTTCTTTCCTTTTACTTTAAGTACCTTCTCAAGAGTTTCTCTACACAGTAAGACTCCCTAAACTTTATTTATGGCAAGGAAACTATAATATATTTGTTTGAATTAGTTCACTGTATTCATTGCTAATGGGTCTTCTGTGCAATAGTAGTCAAAAAATGTGTTTTTTGAAAAAGTTGTTGGGTCAGATACATTTGGAAAAGCTGGTGGAATATATCTCCCCTCTTGGATAGTCACAAGACACAATACCATGCTACATGTTTTAAGAAATTCTGCAGAATGTTATTTAACTCTTTTTAAAAACTCCAAGTACTAGAAGAACAACTTAAAGAGATGAATTTATAGATTCTTAGGCAGTTGGATAGGTAAGAAATAAAGTTGATGGTAGGGTTTTCTAAGCATCTCTCAAAAATGACTTGACATAGATGAACACCAATATAACAAAACTTGATGTATATATATGTTATATATTATTGGGGGACCACCCCCCAATATTTCAATGTAGGTTATTTCTATGTTCCATAAGTATTGGCTGGCTGAGAAATAAAGAGTACAAAGAGAGGAATTTTACAGCTGGGCCGCCGGGGGTGACATCACATATTGATAGGACCGTGATGCCCACCTGAGCCTCAAACTAGCTAGTTTTTTATTAAGGGTTTCAAAAGGGGAGGGGGTTTAAGAACAGGGAGTAGATCACGTGCTTCAAAGAGCAAAAAGGAGAACTACTGACAAGGGTCCAAGAAAGATCACAAGGCAAAGGGCAAAAGCAGAATGACTGATAAGGGTCTATGTTCAGCGGTGTATGTATTGTCTTGATAAATATCTTAAACAACAGAAAACTGGGTTCAAGAGCAGAGAACTGGTCTGACCACAATTTTACCAGGGCGGAGTTTTTTCCCCACCCTAATAAGCCTGAGGGTACTGCAGGAGACCAGGGTGTATCTCAGTCCTTATCTCAACCACATAAGACAGATACTTCCAGAGCAGCTATTTATAGACCTCCCCCCAGGAATGCATTCCTTTCCAGGGTATTAATATTAATATTCCTTGCTAGGAAAAGAATTTAGCGACATCTTCCCTACTTAAACGTCCATTTACAGGCTGTCTGCAAGAAGAAAAATGTGGTTCTTTTTGCCTAACCCCACAGGCAGTCAGACCTTATGGTTGTCTTCCCTTGTTCCCTAAAAATCACTGTTATTCTGTTCTTTTTCAAGGTGCACTGATATCATACTGTTCAAACACACATGTTTTACCATCAATTTGTACAGTTAACGCAATTATCACAGTGGTCCTGAGGTGATGTATATCCTCAGCTTACAAAGATAACAGGATTAATAGATTAAAGTAAGACAGGCATAAGAAATTATAAAAGTATTATTTGGGAAATGATAAATGTCCATGAAATCTTCACAATTTATGTTTCTCTGCTGCAGCTCCATCCAGTCCCTCCATTCGGGGTCCCTGACTTTACACAACAATATATATACTTATATATACATCTATATCTACATGAGGTATATAACTATATCTATATGGTGTGTATCTATATCTAAGATGTATATATATGTGTGTGTGTGTATGATGTATATAAAACACCTGTGTTCCAGATTATATAGTTAGTATTGGGGATACAAAGATGTCTTATGAAACATAGCTTTGCCTTTGAATATCTGATGTGTCAATAAGACCTGTCCTGAAATGTTAATCCAACCTCTACAGATAACGATGAAGTCTCAGGACAATTCTACCTTAAGCTGTATTTATAGCATTTGTGTTTGGAAACTCAGTCTCTTTGGTTTATTGGGGGATAGAAGGAAAATCTAATTTCTACCAAATACTTTAGAAATCCCTTCTCAAATATCCTAATAAATTTCAGCAAATCTGTAAGTTTATGACCTTCTCAATCTCTTCTACCTCTGAAGGAGCAATGGTCCTGTCCCCTTCTTCCATTTTTTTGTTTTTCCTGGTGTAGCAGAATGCACCATGACAAACAATTTTAATGAAGGAATGGCAAAAAATTTCTCTTCATTGTAGTTTTTATTAAAGTTTTTCTGTGATTGTTTGATTATGTCCTCAGTTAATGGAGTATGCAGAAAATTAATATAATTTACTTCCCTTAGTTATTAATTAAACAGTTATTTATTGAGCATTTAGTATGTGTTGGGTACTGTGCTAATTACTGTGCTTTCATAGTATAAAAGGACAGAGTCTCAGGGCTTAATAAGCTAAGAGTCTATTTGAGGAGACAGAAAAATAAACAAATAATACATGGCCTAATAAATCAATGATAGGACTATTTTCAAGGCACAAACGGAGAACAAAGGAGCCATGATGAAACCTACTGCTGGCTGAGGAGAGAAAAATGAGGTTAGAAAAAGATCACATGTCCATAACTCAGACTTACGTTACTTTTTTCCTGCCCACTGCTGTTGCTAAAATGAAAAGACAATGGGTCCACATTAGTATATAAATCATCTCCATTATTGCAATGGTACATAGCATTGTAACCTCCAGTCACCTGCTGGTCCTAGGAATGTCATTCTTTAAATCTGTGTATTAAGATCAGCATGCCTACCTCATCAGAAAACCTGACAACATCTACTTTAGATTATCATCCTATGACTTTCAATAGAAGTGATAACGCCTCCGATATTTTAAAGCCTATTTACTCTAGAATCTCAATTTACATTCAAGCAATTTAATGTGGCAGCATGAATATCTGATACGCTGAGGACTATCCCTGGGATGAACATGAGTGGTCTTAAAATGTTTTCTACCACCTCTTAAAGAGATATATTACCTTGGCATTTCAAAATAACAAGAAAACTTTAAAAACACACACACACACACACACACACACACACACACACAATAGGAACAGCAGAACAGAAAATGCAGTTAATCAAATGGAAATAATACCACCCAATTAAAAAGTATCTTTTAGTTCAAGCCTATCTAAAAAGTTACTAATGGAGCTAGATAAGGCATAATCGTAAGTTAGAACAAGAAGAAACCTGACGGTTAACTTTAGGAGGTGATTTTAAGTCCCTTGGATAAAGGGCTGCTGTAGTTTGGGTGGTAAGTCTAACCAGATGTGGGTAGTCAATCAGATTGGCTTATGCGATCCCTATTCTGCTTCAACCAGGTAGCCATGTGACCCTGGGCAGGGCACTTGAACTCTGCAAAGTGAGGAGCTTTGATTTAACTGAGGGTTTCACTAGCTCTGGAATTTTTAATCTGGCAATAGGGAGTTTAAGAAAATCCTGAACTCCCAAAAATTGTATGAAAATTTGTATTAACATACACATGTGCATGTTTTTTCAGGGAGTCACCAAATTACATTAGATTATTTCCATTCGCCAAAAGATTAACAATCACTGAACCAGACGATCTCTAACATTGCCTTGAGTCTAAAACATTTTAAGGTTCTGTGATTTTTACAGTTTAATATTTTGGTCACATTTTCTCAGGGTATAGAAAATATATGGAGTGAGTTGGGTCCACTGAAACCACTGACCCTTTTGCAGCCCTGAGTTGTCATTTATTTGCGGGGGTGGGAGCAGTATTCAGTATTTTGTTCTACTCTAGGGGTTTGGAAAAATGAACACAATAGCCACAAGCCCTTTACTCATTTCCACTGTGCTTATTTCACAATAGTTACGTGTATGTTCAAACATTATAGGCCAGTGTTGTTAGTACTCATCTGTAAGAGAATTACAAAACTGCTGTACCAGTCCATTTTATGCTGCTCATAAAGACATACCTGAGACTGGAAATAAAAAGATGTTTAATTGGACTTACGGTTCCACATGACTGGGGAGGCCTCGGATTCATGGCAGGAGGTGAAAGCTACTTCTTACATTGTGGCAGCAAGAGAAAATGAGGAAGAAGCAAAAGCAGAAATCCCAAATAAACCCATCAGATCTCAAGAGACTTATTCACTATCACAAGAATAGCATGGGAAAATCCAGCCCTCACGATTCAGTTACCTCCCTCTGGGTCCCTTGCATAACATGTGGAAATTCTGGGAGATATAATTCAAGTTGAGATTTGAACGGGGACAGGGCCAAACCATTTCAACCGCTCTGAGGACAATTCTACCTTTTCATTACAGTTGTTTTAGATATAAACACTGAGAATCTTACATTTACATATCCAACACAAGTTCACATGCCTCAGTATTTCAAAAGGCTGCCTCACTTTTAAGAATAGTAAACACCAATAATGGGATTATAATAGAACCCATTACTGGCTATATACCAAAGGATTATATATCATTCTACTATAAAGACACATGCACACATATGTTTACTGAAGCACTATTCACAATAGCAAAGATTCGGAACCAACCCAAATGCCCATCAATGATAGACTGCATAAAGAAAATGTGGCACATATATACCATGGAATACTATGCAACCATAAAAAGGATGAGTTCATGTCCTTTGCAGGGACATAGATGAAGCTGGAAACCATCATTCTCAGCAAACTAACACAGGAACCGAAAACCAAACACAACATGTTCTTACTCATAAGCGGGTGTTGAACAATGAGAACACATAGACACAGGGAGGGGAACATCACACACTGGGGCCTGTTGTGGGGTGAAGGGCTAGGGGAGGGACAGCATTAGGAGAACTACCTAATGTAGATGACGTGTTGATGAGTGCAGCAAACCACCATAATACGTGTATACCTATATAACAAACCTGCACGTCCTGCACATGTATCCCAGAACTTAAAGTATAATGCTAATTTGAAAAAAAACCACAACTTAAGCCAAAGGGGGAAAAATGATTCTATAATAGGTGTTTCTTGTTTTCCACACTCCACATGCATGCCCAACTCTCAGACTCACAAGTATCCTGATTTCAAAAGCAGTCGCTGGGCTACTTCAGTATAAGCCCCTAGTCTATACCAGCACAGAATAGGGCCATAACTTTTGAAATTAGATATGTCCTCAGTCTTCCACTCTGTCCCATGGATTTCAAAGAGACTTCTGGGCAGGTTTGCATGTATTGCAGGGATTGGAGGCAGGGAGAGGCAGGGGGAGGATTTTGAACCACTGGGTTGTAGCGCATATGTGAGGGTATATATGAGACAGGAAAGAACAGAGAAGAGAATGTATTTGTGTATGAATCTTGCATTCAAGAAAAATTATCTTTGCTGCACTTGGTTAATTTCTCTTTAACTCCTTTTGGTCTGCCAGACACAGTACATTTCTCCTCCCAGCATCTTCTGATTTTGCAAACTTCTCTCTGGGTGCAAAATCTCTCATTGACTCAAGATGTTTGGGTTTGAATCCATTTAAATAGCTGTCTCCTGTAGCTTCTTCCCCTGTGCTTGCGAGTGGGCTCCTGTTCTTCTTACTCTCATTTCCTCACTCAAATACGTTCTACCTAGATGACATCATTTTCCCTGCCGCCCTCTCAAATGGCAGGCTGTGAGTTATAATGGAAAGGCTAGGGATTCTAAAATACATTTTAAAAGCTCTGGTTTGGAAAGCTAATTCTTCCATTTTTAAGCTTTGTGATCTTCAAACTATTTTATAACTACTCTGAGTTCATGGTAATAAAACTCCAAGGCAGAGTATATATATCAATTCTGGAGCTCAATTTTCAATATGTCTACTTTTCCAATAGGATAGGAATGAGGGGCATCTTTATACCCCTGTATCTAACACAAGACCTAGAACCCAATAGGCTATGAGTGAACATTTGCTGACTGAGCGAATAAGCCTTATTTATTTATTTTTTTTTTTGAAGCTAGGAATAATCATACCTGTGAGGTTGTTATGAGAAATAAATGAATTCATTCTTTCCTTCAGCAAATATTAATTGCTGCATATAAATCAGTAGGTCTAGGATACAGTGGACATGCAATACATATTTATTCTCTTTTTCCTTTCTTTCTCCTTTCCAAGACACACTACAGGAGGGTACTGGATGCATCCTCTTCCTTCCTCATGCCAATACTGGCCTATCAGACTGCCCCCCTCCTTCCCCCGATGTGAAGTAAGCACATATCGTTTGTCTGTGGTCAACTGCAAGAACCGAACTTACCTGGCACCTCAGCTGTCATGGATCAAGGACCTGCTTTCATCCTCCCCTGTGCAGGACAGTTCCCCAGGCGGCCTTGGACTGATCCAATTCTCCCCTCTTTCTCACTTGCAGCTCTCAAGAATAACTGTAGAATGTGCTTAGAATGCAGCATCCTGTGATAAGAAAGGAGGTGGTTGGAATGGCCAGGGAACAGGATGTCTTCCCATGCTCTAGCCCAGGGTGTCCTGTGGCTCTGGGGTACAAAACCCAGGGCAGGCTGCTTTGTGAGATGCCTCAGCTGTGGTGCAAGTGGAGCATGTACAGAAGAGACCCCATCTATCCCAGGCAGCTTTCTTGAGCTGGGAAACTGTTCCCGGCTGCCTGTCAGGAATAAACCCACTTCATATAACTCGTGTGGGGCCAATCTGTCTCATGGACTCAGACAAAGCAGTAACCACTGTCCAGTGACAGTCAACCAGCTTCACACCTGCTGCTGTTACAGCAATGCAACAGTGAGACTGGAGTCCAGACTTCAACGTGGAGTCTGGGCACATTGGTTTGAGTTGGTTTCTGTGATTCTATGACGATAACTTCTTCAGGACAAACTTTTACATTCCTTAAAACAAGGAGGTTGGATTAGTTGATTTCTCAGGTGCTTCCTCTTTTAAATTGTGGAACGAATCTAGCACTTCACCTCATAGACTACCTTTGTAGTATTTGCTTTTATTGCAAGTATTATTTCTTTACCTCAATGGAAAACTTTTTATAGGCAGAAATTCGGACAGATATTTCTAAATCCCTCACATGCCTAGAATACTTTTAATAAAGTAAGAGCTCCAATCCTTATTCATTCATTAGCAAAATGAATAAGAATTTTTCAGAGTTATGTAATACCCTGTAGGGCTTACAAAATCAAAGATACTGCATTTGATCAAAATTCAAACATTCCATTTGGGGCATTTAAAACATTATAATGTAATGTATTCCACTTCTGTCAAAATATTTAGAGGTAATTATAGTATATATATGTCATTTTATACCTAAAATCAAACATTAAGAATCCCATTTACTTCCCAGTGGGGATCTGCACAGGCACAAAGTTGATCACCCCGGAATTCATTTTCTGAAAGACATATGCCTTTCTTACAAAGATCTATCAGTTTTCAAGCAACAAAGTTTCCACACGGTGAAACTGAAAGTTAAGCTCTGGGGAAAAGTATTGTGTAAAATCTGTAGAAGATAAACTGAAACAAAATAAAAGAAATATAAAGCTCAACTCAAAGAAAGCCACCAGGAGTTACAATCTCCCCTGCAACCAAGTGTGATTTCAACTGGACATCCTTGGGCAAAGTCGACATGTTTCAGTCTCCCTTTCATACTAGTAAATCCTTCAAGAGTGCCTGCAGGGTAAAAATAAAGCTGTCTGTGATGAAGCTGGGCTTTTCAGAGACCAGGGTAGTGCCTATCAGCTCAGTGACAATGCTTTCTGCCCCAGCGCAATAAACTGTTCCGATTTTATGGCCTTCTCTTAGGTTGAAGCCTACAAAAAAATAGCAAAGCATCTTGAAATGAGACTTTGTGTGCCTCACTCCAGTGCTGAGCTCCCGAGATCCAGAGCATCACTCTCAAAGTGGTGAAGGAAAATAAGACAAGGGAAGTTGCAATAAAGAAACCTGAGTGCTTAGAGCATTCTGTCCATGTTGTTTTCCATTAAAGGTAACATTTGATACCATTCATCTTCAGCTTCCTCTGTCTCCTCGGGGCCTCTATTTCTACACCTGCTATCTTAGTCCAACTGTCGCTCTGACAGTGATTTATCAAACTCTTAGATCTTGTTTATCCTTTTTTTTTTTTTTTTCCATAGCTTGTTTTTCAAACATTAAATCTCTGAAATGTCCAATTTAACCTGCCTTTCCTGATAAGGTTTATGGTGCTCTAAGACTATGAACATAGATACTAAATCACTTAGTATTATGTAACATTACTATCCATGTAAAAGGTGTTATTTCATTCAGAAATGTGGTGGCAGCATCTTTAACCTCAAAATGAGTATTTGCTCTCAGTCAATCTTTCCATTTTAGGGTTGTTCTCCCACAGTTGATTGCATAAATGGCTATTCCAATTTAGTTGTATTATTCACCATACAATAAATTTTACTTGCTGACATTTATATAATTATTTTCTGGTTATTTAACTCACAAGTACTATTTTCCTACTAACATATTTATTGCTGAAATACTGTTCTGATTTGCTTCTCATATATTCAGCCCTATCACTTTGGGAAATGTTTTCTCATCTCAACTCTGTCCCCTGTTTCTATTCAGTAACTAGAAGTTACTGTTGGCTTTTTAAATGTTCTATTTGTCCACCCTCAATTGCCAACCAACATTAATTCAAAGAATAAAATGAAACCATTTAGAAAGGAATGGGTGAGGTGATGATGACCAACTAATTTTAACACCAAGATACCATAAAAAGAATTTTAAACAAAACTCTTAATATGATATTGAAACCAAAAAAATGAGTTTGTCATATATTTATATGACATATATAATATATAATATATAATTATAGATATCTGTATATAATAATTTATATAATTATTATAGATTATAGATATAATTATAAATATATAATTATATATAATTATAGATATAATTATAGATATCTATAATTATATAATTTATATATAATTATACATAAATTATAATTACATATTATATAATATATTATATATTATATAAACACATATATTATATATGTCATCTATATATACATTATATATATAAGGCCACATGATCTTTGGAAGCAGATCAGTTTCATTTCTAGCTTCCACGAATTGAAACCTCCTTGGAATTCCTGTTCTCTGTGTTTCTATTGTTATCAAATACTGCTCCCCTACACCAAGGAAGCTCTTTCCTTTCTGAGCACTGAGAGCTGGGAAGCATATTCTTCACTACACTCTAGGTCTTCATTTTAGTGGGGATGGTAGGTTTGCTGACTGGTTCTAGTGAACAGGTGTAACGTGTCTAAGTCAATGGATGATGCTTGCTGGAAGGTAACACCTTAATGGGAGCGCAACATTAATCATCTAAAAATATGTTTCATCATCTGGCCTTCAAAATAATTTCACTTTTGACTTCTCTATTTTCACCACAGCCTTGTTATTTTTCCAGTTCCCACTGTGAAAATAATAAGAATAATTTATTCAACGCATCATTTATCGAGCATCTTTTATAGGTGCCAGGGATACATCAATAAAAAAAGCAGACAAAAGTTCCTGGTCTTAGGGATCTTACATTCCAGAGAAGAAGGGACAATGTATGATAGGTAATTATTTTATGCAAATTATGATGATGCGATGATAACAAATATTTATTGAGCAATTTACTATGCTAAAACTATGGTGACTTATTTATATGCATCACATTGTTTAATCCTCACACCTGTAGAGAAAACGGCAAGGTGTGAATTGTTATTCTCTTTTTACAGACGAAGAAACTCTGATTAGAGAGGTTTAAATAATTTGACCAAGACATGGGACACATGAGCAGAATGGCGAGGGACTGAACCTTGATTGCTCTGACTTCAAATCCTGAGATTGTAACGATGGTACTCCACCGCTTGATCTAAAGGTTAATGACTTCTTCGTTTCTACATTTCTCTGACATGCTGTATTGACTCTTCTTCATTTTGCTGTTAGCATTCCAGTATAAGCTTTCTGGTTGCTTCCTCACTGCATGCTGATGAGGTTTGACCCAAATGTCATTTTGAATTGTAACTCCCATAATTCCCACATGTTGTAGGACGGACCCAGGGGAGATAACTGAATCATTGGGTTAGTTTCCCCCATACTGTTTGCGTGGTAGCAAGCAAGTCTCCTGAGACCTGATGGTTTTATAAGGGGAAACCCCTTTTGCTTGGATCTCATTTTCTCTCTTCTCTGCTGCCATGTGAGGTGTGCCTTTTGCCTTCCACCATGATTATGAGGCCTCCCCAGTCACGTGGAACTGTGAGCCCGTTCAACCTCTTTTTCATTATAAATCACCCAGTCTCGGGTATGTCTTTATCAACAACATGAAAATGGACGAATACACATGCGTTTCTAGCATTTCCTGCATCTGATGTAGTCACTTTATTACAATGAGAAGTGATATTCTCTTTGAGAGAACAGTGAGAGAAATTTATAATTTATGCAGATTTCATTAACTTTCCACTGTACACACGTTGTCTTTTGAAAACTTCATCTTGGCATTCAAAAGTCTCTTCAATGTCACCTCAATCTACTTTTCCAATCTCATCTTTAAAAATCACCAATTCAGAATTTTCATTCAAAATTTACCATTCTCAATCCTCTCAAATAGAGCATGAAAATCCTACCTCTTGGGTCTGTTTCGCATAGATAGAATTCCTTTATTTAAGACCTAGTTTACCATCACTCCATAAGAATATTTTTTACCGGCCGGGCGCGGTGGCTCAAGCCTGTAATCCCAGCACTTTGGGAGGCCGAGACGGGCGGATCACGAGGTCAGGAGATCGAGACCATCCTGGCTAACCCGGTGAAACCCCGTCTCTACTAAAAAATACAAAAAAAAAATTAGCTGGGCGAGGTGGCGGGCGCCTGTAGTCCCAGCTACTCGGGAGGCTGAGGCAGGAGAATGGTGTAAACCCGGGAGGCGGAGCTTGTAGTGAGCTGAGATCCGGCCACTGCACTCCAGCCTGGGCGATAGAGCGAGACTCTGTCTCAAAAAAA